>NC_071287.1:7732787-7888332 GCF_943735745.2 Anopheles bellator | reverse complement strand
TTCCGAACCAAGCAAACAAGTAATGGGTCGAATTCGAGCTTGAATGTTCGGGAAGGTAATAACTGTTGGTTGGTGTGCTACGAGATCTGGAATGTCCCGAGAAATGTCCGCGATGGGAAGTTACGAAACAACGATCGGCGTGGTTGTAGCCGAATCACCTGACCTCGTCAATGTTCGCTTCAGCTCTCATGTTGTGTGGCTGAAACCAAGCATCTTCCACGCAAGTCCATATCTTCAATTGCAGACCCCAAAAAAAAAAAGTTGTTATCATCTGGCGATATCGTTCGGAATTGTCGGTCGATGGTCCTTTCTTCGTAGTTTTCGCAGTAAAGCAGAGTCGTTTTCGCCTATATAGCAGAGCAGCAGTGCCGGATACCGGATCAGGTACTGGTGCTCCATTCCTGATACCAAAAAAAGGAGCGATCGCGCGTACTTGCGTACGGTTCTCTGTTCAGGTTCACTCATCGTCCAGTATAAATCTCACGATGGAAACACGCTCGGTTTCACCACTCGGTTAGCTCCGGCAACAGTTTCTGTAAAATGCTACCTCAACCGCAATCTCCTCTATCAGTAAAATGCAGTAACTGATGAAATGCTGGGAATGCTAATGGGGCGCTCCGTGGACACCGAAGTTATGTGTTGCCAAACGACGATGGCAATGACCTTACGCCAAAATTCAAATTCAATGGCTTTTTCCAAGGTCACCAGATAGAGAGAGAGAGCGTATATATTGAGTGAAAGCTAGATTGATGCTGGATTTGTTGCTGGTTGTCCGTTGCTCCGCGGTGGTTATGCTGTCACTAACTGCTGCTGCTGCTGCTTCCCTTTTGCTGTCCGCAATCGGACGCCGCAATGTCCTCGAAAAATAGACAATTTCTCTGCAAATTTATTGCGATCGTTGTCGTTAAACCAGCGTGTGCAACCTCCTGGCCTTTTGGTTTTTTCTTACTAAGCTGCACCCGATCGTGCGCCATCATAATCGCCGCCGCCACCAACAGTTGAAATCTCTAAGGTCAAATGAATGTGATTTTCATTAGGTCTCTCAAGAGGCTCTCTCACGACACACACAACCACACGTGTAGCAGCACACCCACAAAGATATACGGGGGGAGCTGGAACGGGGGCGCGAGTGACGCGGTCCCTCTTGCGTAAGCTGGATCGACTTAAAGAAGTGCTTCACAATCAGAGCTAGAGCTCCCCGCTCTATGTTGTGGCGATTATCAATGCAAATTGGTGTTACCAATGGCTCCATGTGCCTGCCTGCCTGCCGCCACTGCTGCTGCTGCTGCTGCTATGCTGTGTTCGAGGTGTCCGGAGCTTTTCAGCTTTTCGTGTTATTTTTGGCTTGATTTTCTCTATTTCTATATCGAAAGTTTATCCCCGGTTCGGGCTTAGTTCTGGGTGGTCGCTTACTTCCGAACAATCTTGCGCAAGAAGGGTAGAGGCCAACTTTAGTTCTTGGAACTTGGATCCTGCGTATCCTCGCCACATTCTATCGGATTAAAGCAACACCAAATGACAATGCTGCGTGTTCGCTCGTCTGGTTCTTGGAAAGCGGAATCGGAAATTTCGAAATCTTACGATTGTATACAGTGAAGCACTTCTGTGGACTGAAGAACTGTAGCAAAGAAGAAGAAGAGAGGATCCTCAAGATATACGATCCCCCCGTGTCAAAGGGGCTCCAGAAGTTATGTGTGTCTAGACGCGCTCTGTTCAGTGGAAACGCGGAAGACCTTGCTTTTGCAGCTACGACCGAGTTGAGTGAGGAGCGTGTGATTTGAATAATGCAAATTGTTGGCCCAAAGCTGTTAATTGCACAGGCCAAAGCCCTGCGCTAGAGTCCGATTTAATTAAAGCTAATTGACGCGACGTTATCGATGAATTAGTGTCACCACGGTTAATTCCCGAGCGGTATTTCGTCTCCCAGTAAGTAGCCTCTCTGTTTCTCGGAATTACTGACTTGGACTGATCTGCCAATTTAAATCTGGCAGACGATATGTCGGAAAGATCTTCCTACTATTCGATGTCCTTAAGTGGCGGAAGGTCTGCACCAACCGGGGTAACATTTATCTAGTTCACACTGCAACATATAGATTTGTAGATTTGCTTTCGGAGCCATCGAAGTTATGGACTCAACAACAACCCCAACGAAAAAGACGCCATGCAGGTCTAGTCAACCTGCAGCAGAACTGTAACGGTCGCCCTCCTCCTCTCCTCCCATGTATTTATGGGTTCTTGCTCAATTTCTAATACGACGAGGACGACGACGGTGGCAGCGAAGGTGATGATGAAGATGAGCCGCGCCACGGTATTGATAGTAATATGTCATCAAGCAGGGCACCCCGAAACCCGCGTGCGGCCTTGCACTGTAATTGATGACCTTCTACACGGGTGTCTGCAGTAGCGCTTCAATCGCACCTCTTCTGGTATCAACACGGCACACGGCGGATTAACTAATGGAAAACCGGTTCCGCGGTCGGTCGGGGTGTGGTGTGGTGGACCTTTGATGAATCGGTTTCGATTTTCTAAATTATTTAACCATCAACCGTACAAATAATGCTGATTTGATTAGGTGTGTCGGTCCAGTTCAGGGGAGATCGAAACGGGCGATACCAACGATCCGGTATCGCCTGCGCAGAGAGAGATTCAGAGAGATTCATCAGCAGAGCCTGACTTCATGAAACACCGTTCCTTCAGGTCATAGTAGTACTACTTTTTAACGGCTTACCTGACAGTGTACGAGGTACACTGTATTCTGGATATTTACCGAGATTTTTTAAACCCAAAAATAATATGCAGCCATATGGACAAGTTGGGAACATAGGCTGAGAGGTACGTTCTTTCTCTTTCAAACGCATCCAAGTTCATGCAAATCGGATGACAGATTAAAAAGTTCTGCACGTTTATGTGCCAGTCGATGGAAGACCTGGGCGCACCCACAAGATCGAAATCAACAAACAAGGATGCCCCGGGGAAGATTATATTTTCTGTGAAGTTCAACTGTAACCAGATACTTTGGCTAGTTTTTTTTGGATCGTGTGCGGCTTTAGTTTTTTTTTTTTTTGGTGGTAGATCTTGTTTTCGGTTGGACCCGAGACATTTTCCTATCGCATCCTCCACCATCGGCAGCAGTCAACAAGAAAAACACCAAGCAAAAGCTGTTTTCGACAGAAAACGAAGACTTATAATAGGCTGACCAACAAGCTGATGGCTGATCGCTGACCGCCATCATCACTAGCCTCTCTAGGATGGTGTGCCCCGTGCGATTCCTACCCTCATGCCCACTTCTCTCGTAAACTATAATATTTTTCTGTATCCAACGGTCGCGACTGCTTTGGCCAATTTTATGGAAAAAGCTTTTGGAGCTCGCACCAGGCGCAGATCAGGCAGCGTGTGTGTGGGGGGGAGCTCATTTGCATGATTGGCTTCAATTAAAACGGCAACGTTTGGGCAGCGAGATAATCAGCGAGAAGAGCGTGTTGCCTATTCGCGCGATAGCTGGCAGAACCATCCGACGCGCATCCAAAATCACGCGAACGTCGTCGCGTCGTCAGATGTCCCTTTTTCCGGAGGCTTAGGGATGAGCTGAGCTTGAGCTGTAAGAACCGGTTTCCGCAGCCAGCGTGAGATGAGATGCGCGTGAAACCGGACCTCGCGAAATCCGTTCCCCGAACCACTCCCAGTTCTGTCATCCCGCCGCAATTTTTGGAACTGCCACAGATCGCCACCTCGTTCAAGACAGCATTATTGGAGCGCTTCTTTAGGTGGCTCGGGTTGGCTCGGGTTGGGCAGGCTGGGGTGGCGGTTTCTTCAAAAAGCAAAAGTTTGGACACGCCTGGAGTGCCTCTCTGGACAAACCTGCCGACCCGCCGCTGCATTGCCGCAAAACCCGGTTGCCGGTTTTGGAACTCTCGATCTTGAGCAACTCTCGTGGCGGGGAGGGTGCGCGCTTTGGAGAGGCTCTTCTGTTGGTGGAGTTACTTATTTGTCACAGGCAAACACTACTTCCCAACCAAACACACCTACACCCTGCCGAACGTCGTGGAAAGCAAAAGTTCTTTCCATCGCTTCTTCAATCACCGCAAAGTCGTGTCAATAAACGGGCAATCAATGTAGGCGTGTAGGGCGACCCGGCCCATAAGGTCAGGTCGTTGGGATTGGGATTTTGTTCCGACCGACCGACCAAACTACCTCTCGATCGATCGATATGAAATTTCAAGGTCCCACACCACCAAGGCAAACAGCGCGCCGGGTGCACTCTGGCTGGCCCGCTGCGTTCGCCCAGTTTGTGGTCTGCCGGTGCCGGTGCACCTCATCAGCATCTCATCAGCGCATCTCGGCACCAGAGCAGCGCACCCCAAGGCCACCGGTTGGCCCGGCTTCTTCGCCCTCAATTTGTAACAGACCTGCGGTGTCTTGTGGTCACCGCAACTGTTGGTAAACTTCTGAGGGCACAGGACCACCGAGAGAATCCACCGCGCACCGCGCAAGGTGACAGATAGCGAATTCTTCGCCCAAGAAGCTCCTCTAGGTGGACATAAACAAAGTTGATTCATTACACTGGTGGCATTGCGCGAACGGCGGGGTTGCACATGGGTTGAAAAGTCCCGAGCCCAACAACTCTGCTTCTTGACTTCCGTTCAAGGGACTCCGCTCCATCAGAAACAACACTATAAAGTAATCGCTGAAACTGATGCCTATTTTGAGGCGAAAGAAAATCGTTGTAGTAGGTGTGTGAATTAATTCATGCGATTTTTATTAGGTTAAGTTTGATCGGTTTTGTGATGTGGAGTCGAGCGTTGTCATTTTAAAAAATCAGCTTATCCTTAGTCTTTTATCCCGTTCTCGTCGTTTTACGGCCAAAGCTTTGCTTCAAATGCATTGATTGTTGTCGATCGGATTGTCCATCCATAATTTCATAAGGGTTTTCAAAGCTCAAAGTACACCACACCTTTCATATCCCACCACCATATGCACAGCGCATTCACTTTGCACAGTGAATATTTCGCTTTGGTTGCGATGGTCCTGGTTCACCAAGGCCAGGTTACAAGCCTTTTTGGGTTTAGGATTCGGGTAATAACTCCTCTTTTCATCACCAGTGTTGTAAAAACGCATGAATTAATTCACACACCTAATAAAAAAGTGATACGTGGCCGATCGGCGCTGGATCGATTGTGTGGCCAATTTTGCCAACCCAAAAAAAAACGCATTTTCTTTCATAGACTCTCGGGACTTTTCAACCCATCTGCCGCCACTACCATTTGAGGGCTTTGAAGCAATTACGGAACGTTAAAAAGCGTTCAATCATCGGGATTATGGGTGGTATGGGTACATTACACACGCAACCCATCGAGGACCGATTCAAGGTTCTCGGTTTTGCTGCACGCTCTGTTCTTCGCGTCGTCCACTTCTCTGCCTGAATTGTCGCCGAGATATGCAAAGCACCCTCAATCTCGTTCGATCTGCGCCGATCTTCGTGTGACTGCCTCATTTCCGCCTTGATTTTTGGGGTTCCGTCGGGGACAGGTGTTCCGTCGTTCGCCGCTCAATTACCGGGTACCTCAGCTAAGCGAAAGGTCACTCTTGAGCCACCCCGTCGCCTTTAACCTTTGCTTAGTGCCTGACCTACCTCTTTCACACCATTGATCGTCGTCGTCAACATCAGGTCCAGGAAGATGCAGGCGCAGGAAGTGCGCGACACCTCATGTGAGATCGCTCTGGTCGTCCGTTTTTGGTCGAGCAGTCGAGACGGAAGCGCTCCAACAATTAGCTGTGGATAACTTCCGCAATTGGTGGCAAGATCCTCCACTCGTGTTTCGCTTCCCAAATCGGGCGCTCAGCTCACGGAAGTTTGTAGTTTTTTTTGGGTATGGGTAGTGGATTGATTGGAGAAGCGAATGGGGTGAGCTGCGTCGGCAGTGGCCATGGCATTCTCACGCGCTTTGATGCTCTTTGACACTTTGTGTCGATCGCTTGTCGCCTAGTTTTGATCGCTTCCTTTCGAAGATGACACACTCTACTCCACCGGGGAATTGTTGCCCAGATACCCAGATAACCACCCTGGGGAATAGTGAAGAAAGATGGCAGAAAGATCACCACCAACTCCCAACATTCTAACGACGTTCTTAGCCTTGTAGCCCTTAATTCGACATATAGGCCTCGCTCGCTGTCAACCTCTCTTTGGGCGCTACACACAGAGAAGACCTATTAATCATAATCAAACATATTTCCGACCGCAAGCAAGCTTCACACGCCGCCGTGCATGATGCGTCCTTACCACCTAATAGCACTCGGTAAGCCGACGTATACGGACCGGGGCTGCCAGAGGGCATGCCGATTGTAGGCACGGTTATTTGGCAGCAGACACACAAAAAATCAATATAAGAGTTAGTGCGAAAGAGGGTGAAGGCTCGGTGAAAAATGAATGTCTTTGTCCGAGCTCTGGCACATTACCACCGGGGCGCGCGCGGAGCATAATTAATTATGTCCGTTATAGGCGCTAGCCCCGGCGAACCAGCGAAGATCATCTGTCAGACCAAACTCACAATGGCGGGAACCGCCGGTGTTGACGCGGGTGTGCTTCAGTTCGCAGTACGAAGCTGTAGGTGTAAATTGTGGATCTTTTTAAAATCTTGGAACTAAAAGATAATAAGCCAAGTTATGTTAACGTATCTCATGACCGCGCTGTGTACTGTTCTTTCGCTTTGGTTTGTTTGGTCAAAATAGTGAACATGATGGTCGGTACGCTTCATCGTTTACTGTTGCAAATTCTGGCCTTCATGATCCGAATAAAGCATGGCCCAGTTAGAATCGGGAACAATTGCATGATTTCTAGCAGCGCCTCTGGTGGTCGGATTTCAAAAGTGTTAATAGTCATATCTTCAGTAAACATTCAACTTTCAGTGCTGAAAGTTTCATTTTAATACGTGGAGTTTATGGAAAGTTATGCTTAATTGAACTCTAAAGAGGAAAAATAATTCTGCACAATCACGTCGAAAACACCACGTGGTCTACTTTAAAAATCTCAAAAACACAAAAATTCGCAAAATCAACTTTATATGCTGTGCTTTACCGTTTCTGGGAACCCCATACCGTAGATTGATAGATTCAGAGTAGACGTCGTAGTGGAACATACAATCGGCAGCTGAACTGGAAGGTCGCCAATTTACAATTGGTGCTTTCGTGTAAGGAACACTTCACCTTCGTCAGGTTCGCCCATTGGTGAACGATTTCCCTCCAGTGATCGGTTATCGGTTATGCTACAATTTTACTTATTAACCTAATTGTGACGCGCGACATCTGTTAACTTTCGTCCGCAGGTGGATGGCAGGTGATTAACGAGGACCGCCGGCATTACTGGGATCTGCGGGAAAATCTTCGCCGCGTGCAACCAATGTACGGCGCGGCGCCCTTCTTCAAGCTCGGCGTTGACACACGCAACGAGCCACCGTACGACTACATGATCACCGTGACCGAGGGCACCCTGGGACTGCCGAGCATGGAGTTCTACAACCTCAAGGAGAGCCACCCGGTAGGTAGTGGAGCCGGAGCCTTTGCTTCGGGCCCGCGGGATGACGGTTCTCACTGTTGTTCTCCTGTTGCAGATCATTCAGGCCTACCACACGCTGCTGATCAACATCCTGTCGCACATGGTGGTAACGTCGACGGAGAACGCGCAGGAGTTTGCGAGCAAAATCTACAACTACGAGAAGCGCATCGCGAGCAGCGTGATGCGTGCCGTGCGATTCGAGAAGTTTTACCACACCCATCCGCAAGTGCAAACGTTGCACCAGATCGGGGTCGTGGCACCGTCGGTAAGCGAACTGATCACTGACCACTACGGCACTGCGGCACTTATGATACGATTGTGGTTTCGTTTTTTCGCTCGCAGCTGCCGATCATGGAAGCGGCTCAGGCAATGTTCAAGGGCAAGAAGATCACCGAGAACACGCCCGTGATGGTGTCGAGCCCGGGGACGCTGCGCGCGATATCGCAGGTGGTGGCGACCAGCGACAAGGAGGTGCTGAACGACTACTTCATCTGGACGGTGATCTGGCACTTTGCGCCGTTCGTGTCGCGCGAGTTCCGCGTCTCGGTGCACCAGTTCGAGCGGGCGGTGCACGGGGCCAGGGAGCGCGAACCGATGTGGTACTTCTGCGCGAACCTCGTCCGCCAGTGGATGCCGTACGGGTTGCAGGCGTTGCGCGAAAACACGTCCCTGATCGTGCAGGAACAGCGCAGCAGCGCCAGCGGCACCCTGCTCCCCGACAAGCCCCTGCTACAGCCGATACTGCGTTCGAAGCGTCAGCAATCGCCGCCCTACCAGCACCAGCACCAGCAACAGCAGCAACAGCAGCAGCAAGGGCACGCCAGCAACTTACCGCTGGATTCGTTCGAGATTGGCGGTACGCTGAACAGCAACGATGCTGGCGATGGGTCGGCGGGCATCGAGCCGGACACTCTCTACGACTACCAGATGACCGAACGGATCAGCTACGACGACGAGCTGGTGAAGCTGATCTTCTACCATCTGCGCGGCGAGTACAGGCGCGCGCTGGAGAATGCACCCTGGGTGTACGAGGAGCTGGCGCGCTATCTCATCGACAAGCTGGACACGCTGCGGGTGCAGATCGGCCTTCCGCCGGAGCTGCTACGCAGCGAGCTGCTGCTGAACGATTACTACGAACAGCTCGTGCTGGACGGGCTGCTGTTCATCAACAACGTCAAAAACCAGTGGGACTTCACCAAGCGGCAGATGAACCGGATGCTGGACAATCAGACCGAGGCCGAGCGCATCCTGGCGGAGATGTACCCGGCGCTCTCGTCGGGCGAGCTGCTGCGGGTGCAGATGCAGCAGGGACGGAACCACGACCACCACCGGACCCCGCTGGTGGACCCGCTGGTGCGGTACTCGATCGGGCTCAACATGGTGATCGTTTCGCGGCAGCGCATCCAGCCGCCATACTTTAGCCATCACTACCCAATGTGAGTGCGCACACCTTCCCCAATCCTTCCAGTCCTTCTTCCCTCCCGGTCACTGTTTCTGTTTGTTTCATTGTTCTCCGTAGCTCCGTTAACTTCGCTCGTTTCGGAATGGACATAAGCTATGTGCTGCAGATGACACTGCACACGCTCACGGATCAGTTTCGGAACGTGGTAGCTCACGAGAAGGACCGCGATGGCGCCAATCCAGGCCCGAAACCGGAAAACGTTTTCTATGGCGAGGCACAAAAGTGTATGGTTCGGTGAGTACAGCACGCAGCGTGATCACAGCTTCCGAACCGATCCGATTCGTTCCGCGTTTTTTTTTTCCAGCGCATTCAACTACGTACCGTTCATCGGGCGTACCATGAACGAAACGCGTCTCAATCTCTACCTCAAGCTATCGGCGGTGGGCATAGCTTCGCAGGCGTTTGGTTCGCTCCTGGCCAAGCTCGAGCGCAACGAGCGCATCTACGAGAGCGACATCTCCGAGAAGACAACGTACGAGATGCTGGGTTTGGACCGGCACCGCCGGCTGCCTGGGCTACAGCCGTACGACGAGCACCAGCTGTTTACGCTCGTTTTCTTCCAGCGCCACTGCTCCATCAACCACGACAAGCACAAGGTGCCGAAGCTGCTGATGGAGAACGACATCACCGAGCATGACCGGTAAGGCTCAACCGTCAGCGCGACCGACCGACTAACGCATTATGCTGTGCTTCCTGTTCCTCCACAGATTCCACTTCTTCTGGAACCGAATAGCGTCGTTCGGGTCTTCGTTTGATTGCAAAACGGAGGACTACGGTGACGATGCCGGTGACGGTGTTACCAAAGGTCGTTGCAGCAACGTTCTTTGATCAACGCACCCTTCGGGAGATTGACAATCACCACCACCACTATCACACCACGCCACCTGTTTCCCGTCGGTGGCCCCAACGACACCAACATCGCCTTCATCATCGCCTTTGCCGACGACGTCATCGTCGCTGAGGCCGCTTTCGCCGTGGCCACCCCCGTCGACATCGCCAGTGGCCGCGACAACGCGTGCCAACAAAAAACGCAAAAATCTACCCTCTCCGCCCTACCTCGCCGCGATGGGACCACACCACTATCCGCCGGCACTGGACCATTACTATTATCACTACTATCACAAACAGCAGCAGCAGCAGCAGCAGCGCACCCAGCCGTCGGTGCACCACCACATTGTGCACGCGGCAGTTCCGCGGCCTACCGAGATAGAACCAGCATCACCGGCGGGGGTAGTAGCTCCATCGGTCGGAACACCACTGTTCCCGCCGCCCACCCACTCCGACGTCTTGGGGCGAATCGATATGAACAGCATTTTTTTTTGAACGTCAGCGATGCATGGTCTTAAACACAGGAACAGCAGAACGCCGGATCAGAAGAGAGAAAGAGAGAGATAGCATGTAAGTGAGTTGTATTGTTTAAGCCACACAGCGTTCAGAAATCATGGCTGGCATTGGCATATTTAAGTACCATCCCTTTACGATCCACCAGCGCCAAGGGCAGTGCGGGGCGTGTGGATTGGTCACTATGAGTACGGTAAAGTTAATCCAAACACATCCAGGTTGCAACAGTTTGCGGCGAAAAAGCAAGATTTCACTATATTGGACAATTACCGGATGTTGTAACAATTAAGCAAATTCTCCTCGACAGCGCCAAAAAGGTACACCATCTTGTCCTTCTTTCTTGCCTATACATTTTCATTTTCACTCTGTTTGCTAACACCTTTGCTGTGAAACGGTGTTATTGTGATTGAAAAAATGCCCTTATTCACCCTCCAACCTTAACACTTCACAGGCCGCAGTATGTTTCGAAACGAAGTGTATTAGCTAGCTCTTATGGCATTTACAAGCATTTTCAAGACTTAGTCCTGGCGCGTACATGTTTAGGGATGCGCAAGTAGATAGTATTGAAGGCTACCGGGCTATTGAACGCTTACGGGAGGCGCTTTGAGTATTCGTTAATTGTTTTACCGTTATAACAAACAGGATCAGCAAAATAATCCTTCAAAAAGACGATTAAGGCTATTAAGGAACATAAAGAGAAGGCAGAGACCAAAGTAATCTGTGAATAAGCGAAGAAAGGAAGCCATCGTGACACGATTGAAGACGCAATCGGTTTTTTTTTTGCATCCGCAGCTTTCGGAGCACGGAGTTTTCGAAGCACAATGGTATTCTATCGCGGGTTTTGGTTGCACACTTCTTCAACCACGCGATGGTACACACAAGGAGAAAAGGAGAACAACGGAAACTCCTAATGAAGAGGAATAGAGTTTATTTATTAGACACTTGTGAGAATAGCGTAAGTAACGTTTCTCTCGTATCGTTAGGTTTGATTGAATATAAGTCACGTTCACTGCAATAAGTGTCTAAAGCAGAGGAGATAATGGAGAGAACTAAAGAGAAACTAAAGAAACATTAAACATGAACTACAAAAAAAATTAAATGTAAGGATTTGCACCTTGTATACATTGCATACTTATTCATTCCGCCTGTGGTCGTTTCCTATCTTCCTCGATGATTATTTTACAAGTGACGCACCAAGCCGGATGCAACTCGCGATACCCTTAACCGTTACTTTTCCCTTCACCAATGGAAAACCACACTCATTTATTTCCACCGCACATCGGCACACTGATTTCAGGAAGAAAAGTACAATGAGACAGACAGAGAGAGAGCGACAGAGAGCTAGAAAATTCTAGTGAAAAACCAGTAACAGCAAAATAGGCATGTCTTACGAAAGCTATTCCAATGATAATAATGGCTTATATGAACTTTGGCCGGTCGGTCTGCCCGTGAGCCATGCAAAACCACGAGGCGCTCGATGTGGAGCATACATACAGAGACTACATGTGCTCACCTGCAATAAGCTCGGTTATTCAATAAAATACCAGGATACAACCACTCAATTACGCGTTTACAATAAATTGGTGACCACATCACAATGGTTAACGGCGAAGATGATTAATCCACCGGCAATTGCTGCAGGCGGAAGGAGAGTATGCTGCCCCGGCAATACCACCGTACCGAACCATCGGGGCATTCGATTGAAATGGGCGCGTTGAGTGGAGCGTTTGAAAGGAGCTTTCCTTGTGTTCCATGAAACAAACAAACATAACTGACGACACTGTATAATCAATGCAAGCAATATTGGACTGCTGCTGTTTCATATATTTCATATTCTTTTCACCATACAATGTTGCTTTCCGCTATCAGTTACAATGCAAAAGATCAATCTACAGATTTCACACGAAGGCGTTTTGTTAAGCGTTTAGGTTTTTGTTTCCTCCCTCTTTCCTCACACGACGTCACGGCAGAGCCAGCCAGTAAGTGTTCCTCTGCCCATTCTGGACTTCATCGTTCGACATTCTACACCTTCTATCAAATACTATAAAAAGTAGTTGTTTTACTGTTTCGCACGCTGTAACAGTTTCTTCAACCGTGCCATAAACGTTTGTTTGGAATGCACTGATTTGATTAGTTTTAGTGGCCGACAAGTTTGAAAAAATACAGCGTTCCGACCTCCGTGACTACAGAGCTTTCCAGGAGCGACTACCGCAAGATATTTGAATACTTCGTTTTTTTAGGTTTACCAACACACACGCACACACACACTATCGACGATGTTTACTTTCCAATAACTTTTAAGCAACAATTCTGTTTTAAAGTCAACCACTTCTCCTATATTCACTACAATGTTAACACAATGGACAGGCCACAAAATATTGTCCTTTTAGAAGACGCTGAAATTCGTACCCGTGGTTTCTCGATTTATTCGATTCAAAGACAATTAAAAAAACATAAGCAACACGACGGCACCATTACTCGGTGTGTTGTACTCGCTCTGGTATTTTGCTGAGCTTTACTTTTTATACTGAGTTGTTGCTGACAGCCATCGCCATGCAGTTGTGCTCGTGATGGCGAAGACTATTGTTTATGTTTTTTTTTTTTATTGTTTTATTATTTTAACCTTTGATAAACGAACTGGATCGTATTTATATGTTTTTTAAAATTGTTTTTACCGAATCTGGAAAGCCCGGACAAGAACTGCTCCATCCTCTAGTATTTTCTGGCCGGTCCACCGTCTGAAGGTGATGTTTTAAATGCGCGCGCGTTTAGTTATTGTATACCTGTGCTTGTTTGGTGTATAATGTATGGTTTTGATATACTTGTACACACATGCAACCCCTCCGAATTTCTTCATGCCAGGTGCCAACACAATGTTGGTAATACTTTAGGCACTAAATACCGCATGGGGGAAACAGGTGCCGTATTGATGCTTGTTTCTGGACTATTGGATCTTGGATTGGATCGCTACTAACAACTTATGGAGGTGTGTGTGTATGTGTGCCTGCGCCACTACTGTTGCTGCGTTGGGTGCGTTTCTGTATTTTTGTTATGCTGTAGTGGTAATTATAAATTTTTGGCACAATGTTGTGTTTTCTTTCGTTCCGTAGAACGCTTTTTTCACTCCCCAGCATAACGATACTAAGCATTTCGCTCTACGTAGATGGTACGTTTAGTACCCGTTAGAGCTATGGAATGTTTCGTATGTTCTGAGAACTCCCAACCGAGCAACCGAACCGAGCTACAAAAGTTTGCGAAAAACTAAACAAGAACACTTCTGTCTGAAGAGCAATCATTTCCTACGGTGCAAACAACACCGCAACCATGTGGCGAGATTTTGCTCATTGCATCAGGATTGACTAATTACGATCTAAAAACAAAGTAACAAAAAGAGGAAACGTAATTCATTTAACTTTCGCGGCTCACCGAAAATTCGTAAGCCAGCCGAATAAATCGTTGCTTTAAGCTGCCCCGACCCATTTGTCTTATTTCGACTCTCCACTGGAAGACACTCGTACTACTTCTATTGGTTGACTCTCGTTTTGCTTCCCCTGTAAGTACACGTCATGAGGCACCTACACTGTACACACTTCTACTTCGACGGGTGGAAACTTCTTACGAGGCGTTGTTTCGCGGACCAATTCCGTCAATTCCATTTCGTGTTGGTTGAATAAAGCTTCCGAAAGCGGCCTGCTGCCGAGTAACACACTTGACTAGATTATTGGGGCAAAAGAGGAATGTCATGCGGAATGTGACATATTCACCGCACACTCTCACGTTGGTTCGGCTGCGACGCCGTTGCCGTTTGCTGCGCGCCTTCTAACACCGAGCGTACCTTGCGCACCAGCGGGAAGCTTTCCGACGACCGCCCTTCGCCACCCTCGGTTGCATACAAGGCATTTTTGGCGCAGTACGAGCCGAAGTCATCGGTGTTGAGCGAAAAGATCATCGCTCCGCCAAACCCGTTTGACCGGACGAAGTTCGCTTTGCACTCCAGACTTCGCTCGTCGTCGTACGAGATCCACTCCGTGCCAGCGTGCAGATAGGGAGAACAGCTTTCCTCGTCGTACGTCTGCATTACGTAGATGTTGTGCCGGAGGAACCAGCACACCTCGGAGTAGCTGGCGTAGCCGAGCGTACCGACGCGCCCATAGCCGGAAGCTGGTGCTCCGATGCGCGTGTTGAACGGATTAACGAGCGTGAACGTGTGGCCGTAGGTGGGCAGCCCGACGATTACCTTGCTACGATCGAGCCCGGCAGATAGCCAGTAGTTCACCGAATCGTTGATGTTGAGCGTTCCGAGCAGTGAGCGCTCGTTCTGACGACGATACAGCGGAGCGTTTAGACCTGAAAGCCAAAAGGGAGAATGTTACAAAGGACGAAATATGTTGCTCGACTTAGTAGCAATCATTGATTTCTCATTCTACCGGTACGAAGCGAACAGAAAGCTTGAGGTTGTTCCTGAAACAGTGTCGCTCTGCCACTTACCCGTCTGTGGTAGATCGTTTGAGTAGAAATGAAAATCGTACGACATCAGATTTACGTAATCGGCGTAGCTGTTGATTTCTCCCACATCGTAAGCCATGTATGCCAACGTGCCTTGTGCCGCAACCGCCACGCTCAGTATGTACGTTCTGTGCTCGCGCTGGTACTCACGCCGTATTTCGTGCAGCAGCTGTGAAAAGTGCATCCGGCGCTTGCCGCCACTGTCCGGAAACTCCCAGTCCAAATCCACACCATCCAGATGGTAGTGCTCGAGCGTGGCCTTCAGTGACTGAATGAACCGCTTTCGGTTCGCGTGGTTTTCCACCATCTCCGTGAAACCACCAACGCTACCACCACCAACCCAGGTCAAGATCTTGAGGTCCGGGTTCGCGCGCTTCAGTGCCTTGGTGCGATTGAACGCTACGCGCACGTTATCGTCGATCATCAGTGTGCAGTTTTCGATGCTAATCACGCCGATGTGCAGGTGTGTGCAAAGGAATGGGTCGATGCGCTCGGGATTCAGCTGATGACGGAGCTCGGGATGCCGAAGCTCAGGCGTCGTGTAATAGCAGACAATTTTCGGACTAGCGGGCTGCCCACTGGTCGCTTCCTGCGAGTAGATGAAGTTACCGAAACGGGAGGGCAGAACACGCTCGTTGTCCAGCTGCTTGATACGGGCTTGCAATGGATCTCCAGTGGCGTGAGATCGATATCCACCGGAGCCCGTTGTGTTCGCCGCTGACATTGCTGCGCTGTTGGCATATGAATTTCGCGCATCGTCGCCATCGCCGAGCCTGGTGTTCTCATGAGCCTCCTGCCCGGGAGCAGCGTTCAACCCCTTTCCACTGGGCACATCCTGCTGTGTGTTAAGTTGATGAATGGTTTGGCGTAAATTTGCCTCGTATAGGGCAATTCTATTACGCCAGTGGGGAAAAATATCTGAAAACGAAAAAATGTTTTTGGTTAAATATGGGTGCATCGGGATGTGTTCGAATGACGCAGAACGTACCTATAAGCGTAGGTGGTATGATTAAATTCTGTCGGTAAATCATGGACCATGTTGCATACACCGTTACACTAGACATACCGCAAAGCGCCACCAGTAAGCATCCCTGTATGTAGGTATGTCTTCGCCTGGAAACAGATAGCAACGGTGAAATGAGCTATCATGAAGAAAGTTTTCTCACGGGTAGAATTGTAATTGGTAATATCTTCTTTCACAAGCATAAATTAAATTATTGTCCATCTATTATGTGGCAAGGATTGATTTGAAAACCCGAACCCGGTTTGATTCAAACTACAATGTCCTTAAGTTCAATGTCCTTTTCTTTACGTCCATTAAACCACACCTTCGACACTCAATACCAAGCATGCCTACAAAACGCATAAATAAATTTTGGCAGCTATAAATGCGAACAAGAAGTTACCGCCATAACATTCCGTGGGAACTCTTACGCTAGATTCATGTTTTTTTTTATTTCACATCGCTTACTAGTTTATCACTGTCGTTCCAGGCAATCGTTGGTCAGTGGTAAGTATGATACTACCTAGGCGCTGACCCGCAAAAAAGGGCATAGCACCAATTTTGTGCGACTCTGGGGTTCCTAAGGAAGGCAGAAAGAAACGTGGATATGCAGGATTTGCTACCATTGACTCCAGACATGCTAGCCCGCCGGAAAGGATTATTAGGCAGACGCCAAAAGCTAAGGACCGAAATTGCGATTCCTACCACAAGAGCTAGGGCAAATTCACCGTCACGGGAGTGTGCGTGATTCGCGGCCAAGCCCATCGCTTAATTAAGCAAATGTGCTCCGGGGTGCTCCTCGGAACGAGCTAGCACAAGACGAGCGTGCATGATGCATGATTTATTAGCCTTTCACAGCACGGCGTAATTAGGTACACAAGGCCATAGCCATAGCAAATATCGCTTCGTGAACTCGTCAATACGCAACACCCCAGCAAAACCAATACAATTTTATGGAGTGTGTTCGATGGCACACCGTCCAATGTTAAAAAAACTAAGGGTACGAAGAACAGCTCAAACGGTAACAGTTTGGATCAGTTAAAAATTCGATAAGCCCAAGGGACGGAACCGAGATTCAGTAAAATAAAAAGACATTTAAGATTTACGCATTTACGTTGTTATTTTCGTGGATAACGGAGCGATTCGTGGCACAATCATGAACGTAGACAAATTTCGTTTGCCTCGATAAGGCCGATTCGGAATAGATAAATGTACGGGAACTTCGCAGATGGAATCGAGTCGAGCGGAAGAGTATCCTACCTGAGATTGGAGTCCTCCTTCAGCAGCTCGTACTTTCCCTGTTGTTTAGACATTTTGCGTCCGACCTGCATGTGATGCACTTGCACGGGTACTAATAACAAAACGCTGCAAGTAGCCGGGTTGATTGGATGATGCAGCTGCAAGTTGCTTCGTCTATTCTTTGTGTTCAGCCGAAGTGGGTGCAACGATGGGGAACAAGGAAACGATGCTACTATGAAGCGATGCTAGCCAACAGCAATGCGGCAGCGATCTGCATCTCGCACATGGTTCACTAGTTCGACCTTCCGATTTCCGCCAGCGACAGTTGGCTGGTCCTCTGGTTTGGCTGAATGTTGATGGTCGTTGGAATATTTGATGGCGATATTGTTTCCGTTTTTCGTTGTTTGCGTAAAGAGACCGCCCTGGGCTATTTGCCCTCGCTCTCGTTTTCCTGCGATTTCCGACGTGTACTGAATACTGTGTACGCACGAACACGAAACGCACAAAGCACCAGGGCATCCGATTACTGCTGACCACCACGATGCATCGGATGAGGGAGTTCACATTACACGGCAGGATCTGGCACGCGGGCGGTGTTATCAATAGCGAATGCACCCCGATGCTAAGGCTTCGTGCTGCTGATGTCTTTACGAGATATACGAAGCTAGCGTTTCAAGCAGTCCTTGCTAGCTCGAAAACACATCGACAAAGAGGGCGACAGCAACAGCGCAGTTGGGCCAACACCCTTCCACGACAAAGGCACGACTCGGAACTTAGACGTTAAGAGGAGCAAACAATAAATGACCCGCAGCTGCACGCAGTGTGGACCTTGCTCTAGTTTGCTTCTTGCGGATTGTGTGATGTGCACAAAGCTGCCCGAAGCCCTTCATAGTCGTTCACTGATAAATACACATGCACAAATACACACTCGGGCTCACAACTGTCACATCTGCTTTGACGTCTGCCGAACGCAACTGTTTTCTTTTTTTTTTTAATTTTTCCCGATGCGGGAAAACAACCTGTTTCTCCCCCCCGTGTTGATCCTGTGTGGCAAACAGGGGGGCAGGTATGCGATGTATCGCATTTTATTCAGATAATATATATACATAAATACATAAATAAGGCACATATTTACAAATAGCTATACATTTAGTCACTTTCGCAAGTCGCGGATGTAGCCGTATAGACGGATCCAGCTCCGCTACAAGGAGCTGTCAGTCGCTACTCCGCTCTTGCTCTGCACAGCCGGACAAGGAACGTACGGTAAACAAATTAACAAACGGCGTCATTAACCACACGGTTAACGAGGTGTTTGTCGGATAAGTTGTGCAGAAGGCCAACTTATCTTATTGCTGCAGCAGGCGCCGCAGCAGCAGCCGCGGCCGCAGCCTCGGCCTCCAGTCGCTGTTCTTCTCGCCACGCCTGTTGAAGTTGCAGCGTTACGGCTCGGCAGGCTCGGGCGAAGCGCTGCCAGCACTCCGGGCTCCGCAGCATCTCGCTCGCCAGGTTATCCGGCGTGAGGGGGGTGCGGCCGTCGTCTGCCAGCATCTCCGCTCTCTCTCGCTGGAACCGCGGGCAGTAAAACATTGCGTGTTCCGCTGACTCCGCGGCACCAGGGCACCAGCTGCAGTCAGGGGATCGTGCGAACTTCTTTACGTGTAAGTACTCTCGGAAGAATCCATGTCCCGAGAGCACTTGGGACATGTGGAAATCCACACGTCCATGTTTCCTGCTGACCCAGCACGTGATGTCCGGGATGACTCGGTACGTCCAGCGTTGATACCGGCTAGCGTCTGGTTTTAGCCCCGCCGCCGCCCACTGCTCTTGCCACTGGCTGATAGTGCGCAAACGCTCCCTTTTGCGCAGGGCCGTCGCGTCTGGTGGTGGATGGGTGTCCTCCGTTTGCTGCCCAATCGCTGGCCATCGTCGCCCGATGCAGCGTTCGTCCTCCTGCAGCAGCAGTACGATGGGCACCATGCTGGCGAGGGCCGTGGCCACGCTGTAGGAAACACTGCGGAACGTGCTTGCCACCCCTTGCGCCAGCCTGCGCTGCACTCCATCCAGGAGTCGACAGTTGCTCTGTATCTCGAGGCCGGAACGCCGCTTTGCCCATAGCGGGGCTCCGTATCGGATCATTGACGTTACCGCACTCGCAATCAGCCTGCGTCTGTCACTCGTCGCTCCGGAACGATTCGGCATCAAGGCCCGAAGGACTCGAGTCACCTGGCTAGCCCGCTCTGCCACATACTCGATGTGCGGTCGCCAGCGCAGATGGTCGTGCAGCTGTATCCCTAGATACCGGATCGTCTGCTTCGATTGGCAAGCAACCCCGCCACCGACGTTGACGCTCGTGTGCTGCCGTCCCCCTTTGTGGCTGCTGATGACGAGGACCTCCGTTTTCTCTCGGGCAAGAGAGAGGGAGTTTGTCTCCAGCCGAACGCAACTGTTTGAACGCGCAACTTTCCCATCCTTTCACCGTTCGACGGTAAACAACATAACGACAAATTGTTCAAAATCGGTGTGTTTAATTGTCGGTTGTTACCATCTTTGTCATATAAAATCGTAACAACATACTTGTTTGAGGTTGTTCGCTTCGTTAAAGGACACCCGGGAAATGCAGCTGGTGGGCTGGCGATTCGAAAAACCCGGTTGTTGGTGGTATATAATTATTTCTCTGTTTATTATCTGCATTATCCATATATAACTCACAATCCTGATCAACGGCTCACCCGAGGGCACGTTGTTCGTTCACAGCAATGATGCAAGGACACGAATTAGCGCGTGGCTTTTGGTTTAGTTTTGTTCACAACTGTTTACCGTTAAACATGCAACACGTACGCCCATATTTACATACACATCAATCACGCCTCAAAATCAGCCTTTTTCCTACAAAAACAAACAGAGGGTGCTTGTATATTCTTTTCCAGTTTTCAATTCCCAATTTATAAACTACACAGAACGCTCGATGCTCGGTAGTGTGATGTACAAATGCTTCGATCGATTTTGTCATTGACTGCTGACCTGGTGAACTCAAAAACCGCTACTACCGAAACAAGGAAATATAATTTACTGTTTGTACCACCTGTGTCGGCTAAACCTGTACCGCCTATGTTAAGTGATTTTGCCAGAACGAGTCAATGTTCATCACAAGCCCATCCATCGGTGTCTGCTCAACACAGCGTTTTGGGGTTGCAAAGCTTTTCCGGGATAAGCCAAATGCACATCCTATGAATATAATCTTAGTAGGTTAGATTAAGATAAAGTGTAAATTTACTAAACACGGTTCAGTCCGTTTCTCTAAGATTGAACGAAAAAACAACAATTATTTGGCTATTGTAATATAGTGAAAGAAACAAACTGTCCGCATATTGACTCGAACTATGCGAATAAGATCGATCGAGGTGTCGCTGCTGTCTTGGGAACGGTCGGCTACTGGCCAGGCCATCCACCATCTACGTACTAACAGGAAACTAGCTGTTTTCTGTTTCTAGTAGCCAACTTCTAATAACGATCTCGTCATACACACCTTACATAAACGAAACTAGCTATGTTGGGAATGTTTTGCTTGTAAACCGCCCATTGACGATCGACAATAAGCCGGTCGTTTTACGGACGAGAGACGAGATGCATCGGAAGCAATCGATCCGGTGGGTAATATGATAATACTATAGCAACGACATAATACGACAAACGAATTCACGCCCCACGGATTCATAGTACACGAAAAAATGTGTATGGTGGGAGAAGTATAATAAGTAGCACGCAAAGCACCAAGTAGCTCCAATACGTCCGCTGGCTGTGTATGGCATCGGTGGCGGACAGTTAACTTAATTGCACAAGTGCTTGCGCGAACGGGACATTAATACACAACATCAATCACAGACCTCGCAAGCGGGACTAGACAATCGAAGGGAATGTGACGTTTGACTTAAGATATGCTCCGCGTCGGTGTACTAGATGCTGTCGTCGGTGGGGTGGACAGAGAAAACGTGGGTTGTGCAGTGCTCGGATGATGTTCACAGGGCGCGGCCTTCAGCTGGCGAATCTCGGGAAACAACTCAAGCATCAGAGTTTCCAGCAGATCGTAAAACAGCTGCTTGTTGTAGAGGGGATTTTGCAGAGCCTCGAATACTTTTATAGCGCCCTGGCGTGCATTTTGAGCACCGATCAGGCTGCACAATAGATCCGGTATGTTGTCTTGCAGCAGCGACCGAGCTGCATTCATGATCATCTCGCGCTGGTCATCAGTCCGTTCGACCGGTCCACGCAGCACGTGCGCATTTGGGGTGCCTTCGCCAGTCCAGCAGGTCTTGAGCACCGCGCTGGCACACGCGTGCAGCATCGGCTCGTCGAAGAGGGCATTGACCGACTCACGAATCTGACGATTGATAGTCTGGCCGTAGGTAATTTGCACGAACGAGATAAGGCTCTTCCGGAGCCAACGAAAAACGCCGCCGAGATCGAAGATTTCGCCGAGCAGTACGTACAGTGGTTCGGCGATTGAGTCGCGCGCTTCCGAGCCACTATCTTGCGTTGGGGCACCGGAGCCTCCTTGGGCCGGGAGACCACCGAACAGAGTTCGCGAGGGTGACGGCTCGACTTCCGCTCGAGACGTTCCGCCAATGCCTTCGAGGTATAGCGATACCTGATCGACGTCTTCCGACGTGAAGTCAGCGAACGGGCGCATCGGAGGACCGGTTGACCAGAGCTGCTCCAACTTATCGCTATTGGTGCCACGGAAGAAGGTTGCGAGCGAGAATTTTGATTTTTTCGACGGTGAAGCATGGAAACCCGCAGTCGTTCCACTACTAACTGCGCCGCCGTCACCGCCACTCGCCAGTAACCCCTGCTTCAGACGTTCGGAGCTCGGACTGAGAAACTCGTACACGGCCTCGCTCTGGTTAAGGTGGTCGTCCTCGAGGATGAAGTTGAGGTAACGCTGGACCTGCGCCTTCGCCCTCTCCAGAAGCGCCCGATCGTTCTTCAGCAGGAACAGCTTGAACGCGTTGTTCGAAGGCAGATCGAGCTGTCGCAATTCGCCGCACATCGGGCGTAGCTTACGGTGGAGCGCGTGAAACTGGGCCAACGAACGCACCACCACCCAACCGGTGGAGATGCTCTCGGTTGCGTCCAGTGCGGTAGCCACCTCGTCTCGTTCACAGTCGTTCATCTCGTCCACCTGCACTACGATCATGAACTGGGGCGGCTCACGGTCGTCGGAAAAGTCGACGCTCTCGACGATTGCGCGCCACCGACCGAGATATTCGCTCCACACCTCGGTGCGCAGCAAGTGCGACTCGAGCTGGCGCCGTTTGCCCCGCAACCACTCGATCTCCCGCTCCAGCATCACCAGCAGCTTCGAATCGGGTTTGAGCGACTGCTTGAGCGCCTCGAGGGCCTGCTGTTTGTTTGCGAATTTTTCGTCCAGCTGCTCCAGCTTGTTTCGGGCATACTGCGAGTGGTTGCTTAGATCAACGAGCGCCGGATCCGTTGCCGGGGATCCGAAACAACCTCCACCAGGCGTACCGCCCTCGCAGCTACCGTTTTGTGACGATCCACCTGACCCAGACACCACCGAGGACGACGAGCACGTCTCGCTGTCTTGGCTTTCAGTTCTGCTCTGGTGCGGTGGTGGGGTAGCGGCGTGTGGTGACCCACTCACACCACACGGGGACCCCGCCGTGACGATCTCCTTGATGTCGTCCCGCGATAGCGAGCACTTGAGCCGCCCGTACTCGTCGCTCAGCAGGAACGGTTGATAATATTTGCGCTCGAGCAACTGAAGACAGTCGCGTTGCACTTCGTAGAATACCTCCGGTGTACCGTCGCCCACAAGGAATGCCTCCATACGCTTACGGGCACCCCGCTCCAGTGGAATTTCCGAGTTCGGGGCTCGCACGTACGTGTAGAAAATTTCGGCTCCCAACTGGTGCCAGGCCGCCTTCGGAGCGCGGTATAATTCTTCCACCGTCGTGTAATATCCGACAAGCGAATCCGCGTTCATGGGCTCGAGAAAGGCAGCCAAATGGCGCCGACCGGCTACTGTCGCGAGAATATCGGGCATCGACAGATCAACATCTTTACTGACGTTCCCTTCCCAGCCGAGCCGTGTCAGGCATTTCTCGCATTGGCTCTTGGCGAACGCCAGCTGCTGGATGTACTTCTTCAGCTTAATCCCGGCTGTCGGCTCCCCCCCGAGTAGGACCGGCTGCCCGTGCAATTGATGCTGCTGCTGCTGCTGCTGGTCAGCGTCCGAATCGTAGAGAGAGCCGCCGCATGATCGCTGTGCCACCACCGTCTGCATTGTGGTTGCCTGCACCATGTCGCTGACAATGCTCGCCCGAATCGAGTGCAGCTCGTCGACCGTCTGGGTCATGTCGATGATGCGCAGAAAGTCGTCAAAGTTGGCGGCGTACTCGTGGCTGCGCTTCTGTATCGCCACCGCCACCAGTCTCGTCTCGATGCACTCGACGATCTGTTGATTGATGAATTCAGGCGCGGTAAGGTACCGGATCGCAGGATGGAGCACACGGTAGGCGAGCACCTCGCTCAGCAAGTCCTTTATCGGTGACAGCGAGTAACCGCGTGGCAGTAGAAAGATGATCAGTATTTCACCGATCTTCTTTAGAAAGTCCAGCTCCTTCTCGGCGGTGGCGAGATAGGCGGCCGTGCTGAACTCAGCCGTAGCTTCCTCGTTGGCACCTGTCCCTGCTTTTTTGCCGCTTGCCGTAGCGGCCTGGCCGGCCGTCGCAATCCGTTGCCCGTCCAGGCGAATCTTTTGCAGGTGCAACGTCACTTTGGCGACGAAATCGCAGGCAATCATTTTCGGTGCGTCGATGCGCGAGGCGCGCTCGTGTAGCTTTTCGATCGCAAGCCAAATGTCTTCACGGAGCAGATCGACGATGCGCCGCGGCTGTGCGACAATCGTCTCGAGTGCTGGTTTCACGAAGTCGCGCATCGCATTGGCAATTATCTGCTGCAGCAATCCATCCACTGTGCGGCCAAAGATAATAGTTAGTTGGGCGGTGCTCCCCTTGCCATTACCGGCCGTTGCACTATTCGTGCCCGCCCCGCTTGTGCAGGAGGAGAAAGAGGTCGCCATCGATCCCGACGCAGTCGGGTAGTCGCTAAATAACGGTGATCTGAAAGAAATGTTTTAAGGTAGGTAAAATGTTCTCCCTCGCAGATCAGGAACCCACGTACCTGGTGGCATTATACAGCACGTTGGAGTTCCGGCCCGTGTCGGTGTGGCTTGATTCTGTCTCACGGTTCGTTAGCTTGTAGTGCACATAGATTGTACCGAAAACAGCTGCAGATGCAAGCCGAAGTGAAATAAAACAGTAAACACAGCTCAACAAAAAAGCCGAGCTTCAAGGAGCATTTCCGGTTCTACTCAGACGTTTACTTACCTATGGCGATCAGCAGTAGCGAATAGACGACGAACAGTAGGAAGTAGAGAAAGGCGGGCGAACAGACGCAAATGGCACAGAGAACGGCCACAACTGCTCCGATCCAGTATTGGGCTCGCATACTGGGTCGACCAACACTCCGAGGGTGCGATTAGCTACTGTGGTGCTATGACCAACAATCTGTTCAACTTACACGAACAACTAAGATAGGATGGCTCTGCTGAAATTTCTTCTACAAGAACATTGTGCTTGTATCGCCCACGGTCGCTGGCAGGTCGCATAGGTTCGCAATCCGAATTCGATCGATGGCTGGCGTCCCACCAATAATTCTTGACCGAACTATTGGAGTCCGCTGCTGAATGGCCGTTTTTAATTCGCCAGCGCCTCAGTGAATCGCGTTTTTCGCCACAAACCAGTCATCACCATCCGGCGGCCCACAATCAAGGTGTCGCACGACGGCGGGCCAAACGGTGCAAGCTGTTCGTCTGAAGGGCGTCAATTGTTTTGGTGTTACTTTATTCTTTCAGAATGCGCCTGTGTGAGTGTGTTTTCGGCCTGTTTCGTTTTGATTTGACTCATGCTGTGGAAAGTAGTCGGTTTGTGTGGAGTGCTTCGTTCATTACAATACGACTAAAGCTTCCGCCATCACCAACACAACTGCATGTGGGTGACAGCGATGACGATCGGGGAAGATTTATCAGAGAACGGACTGGACGTATTTATAGTTACGTTTTTGTAAGATTTAAAGTTTCAGGATGAATTCTTTGTAGCCTTGTGTTCTACCTTATTATATGAACAGACACATTTTTCGTGGCATGCTACAATGAGTTTTCCATATCATTGGTTCGTTTCGCGATGTACGTTACCTCCGAAAAGAGTTGGTTTTAGATCCAGCGAGAAAAGTATTTATTGCCCTATCGATATGATACAGACCAAATGGGAAATATGCAGCTCGGTACACAACAATCTAATCTGCTAATTCAGCAGTTTTACGTTATCATTCTGAAATTCTTCATTCTTGTTGTGCGTTCTCGATGTTCGCTCCTCGGTCAATGCATTGTTACTAGTTTCTGTGTCGGGAATGCTGATCAGGTCGCTAACGATGATATTTAGATTATTTGTTGGCGGTTGCGATGCATTACTGCTCTGTGCTGGCTGCCTGGTAGCTTCACCACCAATCCCAGCGGTTTGTCTGTTTTGAGAGCTTGAGGGGCGGGGAGTTCTATTGTCTTCGTCGCTTGTTGCATTCAGCAGGAAAAGTCTCTTGGCTTCTCGGCGCACCGTAACCAGATGCATGACCAAATAGAACAGCAACGGGACAGCACAAGCGAACGATGCGACTGACCCGAATACTACCATCGATCGCTGCTTGTCTTTGCAACAGTTGTACTGTCCGGACCAGCGTCGTCGCGTCTGGTTCATGCGATCTTCCACGTCGAAGCATATGCCCGTATCATGCTTTTCAAACATTCCATAGTACTGCTGGACGCGCATATAATTCTCGTCGCAACTGGTACACGGATTCGAGACGTTTATCCGGGAGGCATTCGTTAGGCACAAGTCGAGATCATTCGATAAATCCATAAACGTTGCTGTTTCGTTGGGGGCGTTGACGCACGATTCACAATTAGCAGACGCCCATAACGCCGTGAGCTGGCCATTGATCGTTTCGTAGACGTTCATGCGGTTGGTATTACGATACCTCTGGCACGCAGGATCATCCGTAAAATTGTGGTAAGCTTGAACTGCCAAGCGATATTCGTTGACGGCCGTATCGTTGGTACACAAGGTAAACACCGGTGTGGTGTGGAATGGTAAAGAAACGATCAACTTTTCGTACTTCTTTAAGAATGTATGTATGAACGAGCAATCCTTTTCGGCGAACGTATTGCTGGTGCTATGAAGAAAATGATACAGTCAAGCGGCTTGCTTGTATTCCTCGAGAAGCATATAAGCATGCTTACCAAACAAGAAAACCCAAAACGACTGCCAATAGTTGCGACATCTTTGGGGATGCACACATGAAACACGAACTGACTGAATGACTAACCGGACTAAAATAACAAATCCAAGCATCGATCGGTTGTCATCGGTCTTCAGTTGTCAGTTGATGCTGGAAAATGTAAACAATTGATGTTTACACGCTTCTCGCTGTTGCTGCGTCTGAGCTTCGTCTGATGGTACGTTTTTCGATAGCGCATTCGACTTTGCCTCCGAGGGTACTGAGCTGTAAGAAGTTTCATGCAGGGGGCGTGCAGGGCATGTTTCGTGTATTAATTTATTGATGATAAATAAATCAATCCATACATTAAGAAAAGAAAGTATTCAGTAAATCAGGGTAAGAATTTTAATTTATTAAATCACTGTAGCATTCGCTCCACTTTCCACTTGCTTCTGCCTGCCTTATTATGCCGGTTGGCTGTACTAAGCTCTTCTTCCAAATGATGTTAAGAGAAATACCTATATAAAACATGTCCGAGACAAGAGACATGTAACCTGTGAAGTTCCCGATGCACTCCAGTGGGGAACAACTGCGAGTGAAATGAGAGAACTAAAAAAGCAATTTAACACGGCACTGGTGTGTGATCACAAATTGAAACAAAAAGCCGCATAAAAACGACAAAGTAATAACATTATGACAACGCTCTGTTCATTTCAGACTTCCGGTTCACTAGATTTCCAGCTGCAGCTATGGAACGATGCGAAAGGAAAGGGAACTTAACAAACCCTCGATTTGGGGACAGAGTGAATCCGCAAGCAAGCACTATCTAGTGACAAGTGGAAGCAGGCGGGAAGGATGCCAAGTTGTTAAAACTTAGATAAAAATCCCTCCAGTGCGTCTTTAAATAAACACAAACCTACAAGATACTTCGATGTAACACGCAAACACAAAAGAAACGCTGGCTTTCGATTCTTTGGATATGCTCAACTCGCTTTTGCATTTTTATCCCTTCCTCTTCGTTATTCACAGAGCCATATGCAAAAAGAGATTTAAAACAAAGGCAACGTGATTGTGTTTTTGGGCGGAACCAATTGACTAACTTGACTTGATCTGACTTATAATACGTTTTAACCTCGTGATACACCTTTAGGAAAGCTACAATGTTGGGAAACGGACTGAAAAACATGAATTCAAAAACACTGGAAAGTTGCCCGTTCCCCATGTAATGAGCTCTCTAGTTGGTTTCTGCCTTCTGCCCTTTTTCTCATTCTACATGAACCAGAGAATATTTCACAGCATCATTCGCGAACGGGCACTGTAAAACTAGAATGAGATAAAAACAACAGGCACAGACTTAAGAGACCCAAGGAACGGCCGCACGCCTACAGTTCGTCACGCAGCAGCGTGTAACGGTTTTTCGAAGGACCAAGATTCTTGAACGTGGACTCAGGTGGCGTGGTCGGTTTTTTGCTGTCATCAGTACCTATCGCCTCCACTGTCGTTTCTTTTTCTGGGCCATAGTGGAATTCTCTGCAACAAAGCAAAGCCCCAACACCGAGGAGGTATCAGTGACCAT
This sequence comes from Anopheles bellator, assembly GCF_943735745.2. Lineage (NCBI taxonomy): Eukaryota > Metazoa > Arthropoda > Insecta > Diptera > Culicidae > Anopheles > Anopheles bellator. The sequence goes on along the minus strand of NC_071287.1, from coordinate 7,860,305 downwards.
GTGTCTGTTAGGACTCCGCAACTTATAGCACAGCAACTCTATGTTCTAGCGTTGCACACTTACCGATGCAGTTTACCACTGTACAAATCGCTGAGGAACTGTCTTAGTTTTCCTGGTACATAAATATCTTTGAAGTTAGGGAATAAATACATGTGCCGGAAGGAGTCGATTGCGATCAGCGGAAGATCGGCCTGCGTCTTTCCGAGATGGTGCAACGGATGAGCGAACCGCTTTCCATCGGCTGTCAGGAAATTGACATTCTCTGCAGTACACAAAATAGAAAAACCCATATGTCAATCAGGAAATAAAGTTGTTGTTTCGATGCAACTTACGCTTCTCGGAAATAAGATCCATCTGCACAATCGCTTTGAAATCTTTAATCGCATCGAGATCGTCCGGAGCATAGAAGAGGATCAAAAAGGGTAAACCTTCTTCGGTAAGCTCTTCTGCATTTTCGAAGGTGATTTCGCGCACCAGTGGTACGCATTTTTCTTGTACCCAGATATTCATCTCATCGAAATTGCGCAGATCTCCGGTATATGTTTCGTCATTCTCGTTCGACACGGCTACGTCTGGTCGAAACACGATGATTGGATGACCTGTAACCATATTAATAGGATGCTACTTAGGACGAACTTGTTGCTATTGATCAATTTTGCTAGCTAGTAGTTACTGCTTTTTAATATTTTATCATTATTCAAAATAAGCTCATGGAGAACAGTGCATAATACTGAAGCTAAAATAACGTTCCAAATAAACACGTAAAGTAGAATGTAGTGTAGAAAATATCTAAACAGCTCCGCGAAAAAAACAATTGATGAACATCGTGCTTCTGAAGATATGAAACTGTTACCAAGGCAACAGAAAAACACAGTGTGTCCAGTGAAGTGATTCATCAAGTTCTCTGGTCCCTTCGTTACCTGGAGGATGCAAGGCCTGCACAATATCGCCGAACCCGACATGGAACTGACAATCTTCCTTGAGGTTGGTAGCGACGCGCCGGAACGTGTTATATTCGGGCATGTCTCGTCGATCGAAGTACCCGACCACGATGCGTTTCTTCGAATCGAGTTGTTCTAGATCCTTGATATTCTGGAACTCGCGGATCGGGTCTTCAAGCTGTTTTCGAATAAACTCGGTGAATGCTTCCACCGTCCGGGCGCCCCTATACTCGCGTTTTGTGGGCTGCCCGTTCCGCAGCACCTTCAGCGTCGGGTACTTGGTGATGTGAAACCTTGAAGCGACCGCTGACTCACGATCGCAGTCCACTTTACCCATAACCACTTTCCCTGGTTCGGAAAATTCTGCCTGCACCTGGAAGCAAAAGGAGTTGTAAGCGTAAAAGAAAACGATTAACCACGATTTCTCAAAGGACCGTGTGCTTCTGGTGCACTGTTTCGGGATCCTTCGGTATTCGGTGTTTTAGTTCGATCAATATTGATTGATGCAAATTATCGATGTTGAATGGTGAAACAGACTCACACGTCGAATTCGGATTAACAGTTATCAGTCGCATATGTTAATAATATTGTTTAACTTTCTCTCTAACATCTAAACCGAGATGTGGCACGAGAAAACTAATAACAGTGTGATAACTTTGACTCCATTTGAAAAGTTGATAGTGTTGCAGCGGCTGTTTGGTGATAGAGACCAGGTGATAAGCCGAGATTAAAGTCTTGATTGGGTCAGTTGCGGCCATTTGAATGATGCGGTGAAGCCCAACCTTAACAAATATCAGTGTGCCCTCAGGGGCCGGCCACGCAGTACGACATTTCTTACCTTCTCGGCAGCTTCATCGAAGATCGGTTGTAAGATGTTGCTGAACCTGCACCAGTCGGCGTAAAAGTTTATCAATACCAACTCGTTAGACGCTACACGAAAAAGGAAGAACACAAAAGAAGAGCATTGTAAAAGCTTATGGAAAACAAGGCATGCCCGAAACCTGAGATACGACAGCACATCTGTTTTTATCTGTAACCGACGGTGTCGTCAGTGACTTTGGCAGTGTGTGTGCATTTTTTTTAAAATTACATACTGAGTCTAACAGGTGTACCTGGTAGACTCATTGCCGTTACGATATTGCATGGTTTTTGTTTATCTTTGAATAAAGGTGCGGCGTAACAAGGGAATCGGCCACGCCAGCGTAAAGTGCTTGTCGTTTTAAACGGACTCGATTGAAATCGCTCCGTGGACTATATTTTCTACTCAAAGCTCATTTTCTAACGCCGACACGACAGAGATACCGAGAGACAATGCAATCGTCTCGATGATAACCGTGTCGGCCAATACGCACTGAAGCGTTGATTTATTATCGAACCATGGGGATCTCGTTTGCGCTGTTCCGGGTGTTTCAGTTCGGTTTCATTATCTTTGCGCTGCTCCACTTCTTACCTAGGGTCATGTCGATGTTTTCACTGGTTAGCTTCACCGCTCCGCTGTCTACCGGGTTGAACACGCAAACAACCTGTGCGAGAATCAGAAATGCAAAAAAAAAAGAAGAAAAACAGGGATAGCGGACCAACATATGATCAGTAATACAGTCGATCAAGGACACCGGTAGGCTGCCACCGGGCCAAAAGTTTGGACACATGCAACATCATTTAACAGTACACCCACACAGACACACGCGCAGGTTCGCTCGTGCAGACCGCTCCCCGAGAGTGTGTTTGTGCACGACTTGTGTATTTTATCCGCCGCAGAACTTACGAACTGTGAAGTTCTGCGACAGTTTCCGGAGGAAACGACATAAATGCGTTACACTTGCCCGCACAACTGCGCCCAGCATCCTTCCGCTGCGTGCCACCATTCACCATAACTCCATTACTCACCATAAAATAATAAAATATCACTAACTTTACACTGGTGGGCACCATTTTCGATCCGCCTATTGTTTCGGAAGCCGCCAACCCGGAATGCTGTGTGTTGTACAGTGGCTTGCTGAGCACTTGCTGTTAGCCTTCCGGTGGTGGAATGCTTTTCTTGCGTTCGCCTTTGGTACGCGGCGAGTCGTCGACTACAAAAGGCGTATAAAGGATGTTGCAGCCGCGCCACACCACTCCCGCGGGTTCATGTACCTGGGCCACAGTACAGCTTTCGAGAGCCCAATCCAGCCAACGTTACTTCCTGCTGCTGCTGCTGCTGCTGCTGCTGCTGCTGCTGCTGCTGTTGGTCTATTATTGCTGTCACACCGGTATTTTTACCAACTCTTTCTGCAGTCGTTCGGATGCGCGATCGGAATGCCGCGTTGCCGTTATGCTGGTCGTTACGTTGCGGTGCCGGGGATAGCAATGGTAGTCGTGCGTTGTAGTCAATTCCTCCTGACCAAAGGAAAGCTATTCGGGTGCCCTTCAAGCCTCAGCAAAGCGATGATATCGGGAAGCACACTTTTCCCACAAGCAAATTAAGTCCTCTCACTGCTACGGTCCCGCACTGTGTTCGAGGGTCGTAAGGTGGCCATCACACGGCTGGCTAAGCACGCACGCACACAGCTGTCCCGCACCCTGAGACACGTAGCCTCAAAAACGACATCGGTCAACATCGGTAGCCGCAGCATGCAGAATGAGCGCGCGCTCTACATCGGTGTATGCGTGTGTTCGCAGTATTCGCCCGAGTGACGTTTCACATTGCCAATACTGACAAAGTCTCACACAGCATAGGACCGTCTATAACGTCAGCCTGAATTTTATCAGAGAATGCCACCATCATTTTCGAATATTTGAAATGCAATGTTTCACAGGGCCGAAAATATTTCACGACACGTGAAATGTTGCACCAACCGCCATGGACCGTTGAGTTTGAACCTGAACCATCAACGTTCATCTCAATATGAAACTATTCGAATTTTATGTTGTATGCTGGGTGCAGTGTAACGTATTTTTATCGTTTTCTCAGGCAAACTGTCGCAGAACTTCACATTTCTTTCGGTTGCGGTCGGTCAATGAAACACAAGTCGCACTGGTGATAAAATAGCTTTCTTTTGTAACTTCAAGTAAGGCAAATAGGAAACAAATCACGGGTGTAACTAGATACGCATGGAAATGGATGGGTCGGATCAATCGTTCAATCATTCGTTCAGGAAAAGCCAATAGTTGGTCACATGGATGAGCGCTCGGATGCGTGGCTCGCTACATCAGCAAGCTGAGAGACTGAGACGCATCGGCAATGTAAATATTCTAAGGGAAATGGCACAAATGGGCTTGGGCATCGAATTCGCAACGAATCGTATGTGAGCTTACCAATCTTGGGTACTGAAGTAACGAAACAGGTCGTGTGACCGTTTGTCGAATGGGATACAACGGCAAGGTTCAACAAGGCGCATTCTTGCGCGCGTTTGCTTTCCCCTGTTTGCTACGGAACGGGGAAAAATGGAAACAAAAATGTTGCGTGAAGCATAGAGTTGACGGGGGAGATTTCCCAAATTATTTCAGTGCCCCAAAGTGTGACCAATGGTAGACGTACGTATGTCGTGTAACACACATCTGTTTAAAATATCGAACCAAACTCGCAGCCCGAAAGACCCTGGTAAGAACTAATTGACGTAATCGAAGTAGTTCTCCTCGCCAGTAAAACGGTTCTGACTAGATTTGCGTTTTTTTATGTGAGTTAGCTCAAAACGGATAAGACAAGGAATGAGGAAATCCTAGATACCCTACGTATGTACAGTGATACGCTACATGATTAGTCGGCTGCTCTGGCCGCCCTGCGGTGGTGGTGTGATAGAGATGTCGATGTGAGTCTTAAGTGAGTCGTATCTAGTGCTATCGTCTACAGTTGGAATATTTAACTCGGGAGTGAACGGTTAGAGACCATTAAGAAGGAGAATCGGGTGAAAAAACCACAAACATACACACAGACACACACACACACACGCGCGTGCGCATGCACTCACAAGTATACACACGCAATGTATTCGCATTCAGTTGGGAATTCCGGTTCAGTCCTGGGAAAAAAGAGAAACCACCAGTGGAAAAGCCCTCGGGCGCACGATTGGGAATGCACGAGCGACCTAGCGACCGACCGGCTCCAAGGCTTCACTGGATGTCGTCGCCCGGGATGTTTGGCATGTCGTCGGTGGCTGCCGGGAGGACCGTGCCGTGCGGAACTATTGCCACGATCTGGTGAACGGTGCCGGTGGCATCGGCAATCGGAAGGCAGGCGGCCGAGGACGGTTCGAGCAGCGGCGTCAACAGAACGGTTGACGGTGGCTGCGGCTGGGCACGACGTCAGGTCATGATGTTGTTGCCAAAGTAGCTCAGGTTGAACTCATCGAACAGTATGTCGTCCTCCTGCGTCGTGGCCGACGGGATGCTGATGCCGAGCTCGGCGGGATCGAGTGCGACCGAGCGCAGTCCGCACTCCTGCACAATCTCTTCCTTGGGAACCGGATTCAGGTAGTCGGCGATGTTGTACTCTACAGGGTGGGTGGGTGTCAGCCAGTGTGTCAGCGTCGAGCCGGCCGGCCAACGTGGCCGCTTAACTTACCCGAGTCGAGCATCTCGTACGTCTGGATGGCTTGCGTCGGCCGGACGATCTGGATTTCCGTGCCCCGCCGCAGACCATTGAGCGTGTCCTCGTCCATCTGCTTGATCTCTTCAGCCGTCGCCGTAATCTCGAACTGCGCGTTACTGATGATGTCCGCGTACAGCGTCTGGGTCTGATGGTACGTAGCAGTAATAGGTTGCTGTTGCTGATGCTGCTGTTGCTGGGGCGCCTGCTGCTGGTGATGGTGCTGCTGATGGTGTGGCAATGTATGGTGACTGGTGTGTTGCTCGGAGGAGGCTGCATTCATCCGGCTACATTCGAGTGTCTGCGAAGGGCGATTTTTGAGAAAAACACGGTTCAGTACCATTTTTAACGAGTAACTGACAATCGGCTTGTTCTGGTCACAGTGAGCTTACAAAGTTCTGCACCTGTCCAACCGGGGAAGCGACCATCGGTGACTTCGGGGCGTACTGTGCCAGGCTGGCCGTCGCCGCCGCCACCTCGTCGTCGGTCATCGAATCGACCGTACCCGTGGTGCCGCGGGTGCGCGCATTCGCCTCCATTTTGAAGAACCATTCGAAGCGTTGCTTTTTCTGCGAAAAATGTGTCGATCGATCAGTCGTGTCGGCCAAACATCAGCACCACTTCATACTCACGTGCTCCCACGCCAGGAAGTTGTCCTCCGAGTTGCGGCTCGAGATTGTCCATAGGTGACCGGAACCGTGCGAGGACTTGCGGCCCTTCCGGAAGTGCGGATTGATCGACAGGTTGTGGCGGACTGAGTTCTTCCAGCGGTCGTCATGGGACTTGTAGTACGGAAAGTGATCGCTAGGTGCGAAAAGGTAAAAAGGGGAGCATAAGGGAATAGTTACAGGCCACGAGAGGTCGTAAAACTACAGTCTAGGAAGATCCGTAGTGCCGTGAATTGACAAACCCTGCACGGGTCCTGTCCGTTTAGCCCAATTTCTTCAGGAGAGAACACTATTGATTGACTGTTCACTCCTCTTGTGTAGACCATCTACTCCCTCATTGAACCCTGATTTGATCACTGATTGAGGACATGGACAAGCACCGCAAGCAGCACCGAGCCTAGCAGAAGGCCACCGAGATGAACGTCGCCGTGAGTTTATTTTCGCCCAAAGGAAAGCTCTGGGCTAACGAAACCGTTCGCCTGCCCAGCTAGCTGTCACTCGTTCGCACTGTGGACCCCTTCCGGGTTATATGACCCGGCTGTGCGCTCCTCAAACCACAGCCCACGAGAAAGGGAAAGAAAGAAAGAAGGACGAAGGGAAGGGAGAGAATGAGGCCTCTTTCTCTCGGCCCCCCCCAAACTCGGGGGCTACTGGGGGCTTCTTTTCTTTTCGACACAGTCCATAGGCAGACAACGGCAGGTAGGCAAGGATGCCCACGAGGAATGGGGAGCAATAACACAAAAATATGAAGCCAAACTTTGGGATGAGCTGTCGAGGCGGGGGGGAGCGAATGTCTTTTCCATCGGCGTTCGCGTTGCGTCTTCCGACATCACCGACCCGGCAGGGTGGGCACCAGGACCTGCTCGGACCCAGGACCTCTGTCGGTTTGTTGTCACGGCCCGGTGTGGTATGGGTGCGGATAGAGAGATAAAATCGAAGCAGAACTCTGTCTTACCCTGTCCTGTGCCGAACTTTTGTGCGGAAATGTAAAACGACGGAACGACGGAATTGACACGGTTCGGTACGACCGGAACACCTTCGCGCCGTACTGTCCTTCAAACGCCGCGGTCCTGACGTTAGACGACATCGACCGGGTGTCTTCGCCGTAAAATTTTCCATTTTTGGCGTCTTTGGTCGAGTGTAGAGATCTGGAAGTCTAGACGGTCCAGAGAGGAATCTCGATCTCGAAGGCTTCGACCGGAGTAAACCCGGAACATCTCCAGCTAGTGTGAGCCTGATATACCTGATACCTTCGGAAGCGATCGGTTTGCGGAACAACAAAGAGCTGGTTCTGGTGCATGCAACTTGTCGACGGAGTAGCTGGGGGTCGACCTTGATGGTACCAGCCAGCTGCCAGTTGTTAAGTTCCAGTTCCAGGTCCCAAACCCAGGCCTCCCTTCTGGGCGGACAAATCCGGTTCCGATGCGAGGCTACACATCATTACTGCCTCTGAAGTGTCTCTGTGTGAGGGTCTGCTACCGTGCAGAGGCCCCATTTCCGCACGCCAGATAGATGAGCTCGTAGCACGGAACTCCCATACTCGTACCACGAAGGAAGGAGTTCCTCAGAGAGAGGTCTCCTCCGCCATCAATCCTGACGGCAGCCGTAGTGGAGCGGTCCCTGCTGCGTGCGGGGCATTCGTTTCGGGCGATGCCTGATCTACCTTCGGTAATTTTTTGTGACAGTCCATAAATCTGCACTCTCGCCCCGTATCGTGACAAAGCGGGGGTACCAGCCTACCTACTGCGTCTACGTAGCTGTCATAAATCTCGGAATCAATCTTGCATTTTATGCAGCACTGGGGGGGTGGTAGTTGAGTATATAGAAGAAGAAGATCCTCCGAGCACGCGGATTGCGTGCCGGGCCGGGCCGGGTTAAATACCCGCTACAAAGTATCGCATGTTGCAGACATGCGACAGAACCATGCGCGCTGAGGGTGAGCGCGGGGCTACCGAGCATGGTCGCAACGGTGAATGACAAATTTCATTGACTTGCTTGATTGACTCGAGGGACCCACCGGTGGCGGGGAGGGTGGGCTTTAAAATTGTTCCAAAAACTCCTGCGGCTGCGTCAGTGCCAGTCTGGGGTGCCACAACAGCCTGCTCTGCACGGGCGAATCTTACAGCATTAGCGTTTCGGAGGGCAGCAAGGCTATTACATAACCCATCGGTGCACCCAGAGGTCACCGAAAGGATAACGCAGAAGATAGAGGTCGACCGCTAGAGGAGCGAGCTCCTCCATCTACGCCCACTTCCCTTCCGAGACCCCCCTTATGCTGTTCGTTTACCGTTTTTCCGTTTTCCGCACCCCACTAATGGTCGTCTCCGATGTACACAAACACACTGGGCAGTAGCAGAATAAAGACAGTTTAACCCCCCCCACCCTCCACCCCCACCCGTCCCGGGGTCTGACCGTATGCTTGTCAGGAATTGTAATGTTTCGTTGCGCGCCGCTTGACGGTTTCACCTGCAATGAAAGTGGGCATTAGGCGCCCTTAGCAGGGGCTCGTGGTCGATCAACCGTAAACCATCGATTTCAATTTCAACGGATGCGCTACACACACATGCACAAGGCAGCACCCAGCAGCAGCAGCAGCAGCAGCAGCAGCAGGAGCAGACCTCAGTCGGGAGGTAAAATGGGCCACACCTATAGTACCGTGCTCCTGGAGAGGCGCACCAAGTGATCACTCACCCTGAACGGTGCCCTTAAGCAGGTGTCACGGCAGCAGCAACACAGGAGCAGTGATGCAGCACACAGGACACATTGTATCTATTCCTCCGCAGGGCTCTCTATCGCTCTCTCGCTCTCTCGCTTGATTGTCATTCACGCAGCAAACACGTGCGCGGTATCGTAACAGACAGAGTACCCCACACAGTAAACGGTCGCTAAACGCTATATCACAGTCTGCTGCACTCTGCCCGCTGCCCTTTGCTTGCCGGGCTGTAAGCGATTCGATTCGGTATTTTAATGGTATCGATTGAACCTCGAAGCCACGCACACACGCTCCGGTGACAGTGGGGCACTTGCCACAAAATAAAGTCCGGGGTTTTCGTGTTCCGTCGGAAGTCGGAAAATACGGAAACAGTTCCACAGGAACAACCATCGGTGGAACCATCTGTGCATTCTGCTGCTGCTCGGTAGGCTCCCATAGGATAGGCAGGATAATTTATTTCCGCCCTCAATCGGCCACCCACCGGCGACATGAATAAACATTAACTTTTATGGACTGTGCGCCGAAGATATTCGGCCCGACTCTTGGACACGAGGCGCCCACGCCCACCTGTGCGCGGCGCTTCCTTCCGCTCCGTGCGCTTTACGCGGGACGAACACGTTTCCTATTGCTTCATCGCCGGCCTGGGCCTTTGCAGGTGGGTATCGTTGGAATTACTATCGCGCGATAGCACGTCGTCTTTGCGTGTGTCATCTAGACGAGCAGTCCTTCATGCAGCAGTAAAATAGGGGAAGAAAAACCCTCCCATTCACCGCAGGGCGCAGAGTTCGTAAAACTCCAGCGATAGTACGATTAATGTCGGTCCGATGTCTACCGGCGACAGAATGCGCGATGTCCCATCGATGGTGGCGGGTGTGATCGGTGGTCGGTGGTCGGTGGTCGGACCCAAATTGGCGCGTGAGGTCTACGGGGTAATCTAAAACGGGTACATATAGTGCTGGTGGAATAGGGTCGGCGGCTGGAGAGCCTTCCTTTTCGCCTTCCATCGCGGTGCAATTTTTGACTGTTGGTAGATGGTGGTTCAGAGCGGATCTTCTGTGTCCGAAGTACCAGGTCAACATATGTTCACCTAGCCAGTAATGAGATGATGAGTGAGTTGAACTGTAGGCATCATCCAAAGATGCCCACAGTTCAACCCACATTGCGATGTTGGGGGCCAGGGGTCGTGGAGAACTTGGTGAACCTGGACAGTTGGACTTACATGGCATGCCATGGCTTCTGTAAGTGCTACAAAATGTCAGCTATCCTAGAGCTACCGAAAGCCCCCGTTTGTAACGCTAGATAGGTTTCAAGGTTCCAGCTCCAGGGGTAGGAAAAGAAACGAAATCAAAATTGATGCGCACATCGACTCGACGATGTCCCCCCATCTAGCGCCCTTTTCTGCTGTTTCGGGGTAGGCTAGCGGGTTCACCCCTCCTACTGGGAACAGGGGGTCAATGGTGTACAACGGGGGGGTAGTTCGCTGAACGCTATATCCAAGAGGGTTCGCACCACGACCTGCCCGTGTTTGGGCGCCTGCCCGCTGCGGGGATGAAAAATAAAATGGATGCAGCACTGAGGGTGGCCAGCACTAGCACTAGCCTGCCCGTTCTCTCTGTCGTCCCGTCGTCGTCATCGCACTCGCGCCCGCGGTATTTCGGGAACTGCTGCGCGGTTGCGGTTGCGCTTCTACGGGCGTTGTTATGCTTTGTACCGCGCGACCCCCGAGGCATGCGCACTTTGATCCGCGCTCCGCATCCTTATGTCACCATCGCACACTGGACTGGGGCGCATTACTGGACCCTATTCTCACCCTATATCCTTTCGGTTGGGGTTGCGGTTTGGGTTTTGGAGGGTTTGTCCAACGAACGCAGGAGCCGGACTGACCAATCGTGTCGTCCGGTTTGTGGTCAGCGAGCGAGGTGGGCTGGATGTGTGCACGTCTGGTCGTAGTGGCCATTTTGTTTCCGCTTTCGCTTGCGCCAGGAAGCAGTTGGCTGTTTGCCCGGGGCTTACACTTCACCGCACACTGTTCGGCCTGCCTGAAGGTCCGGCCGGACCGCCGTCGGACGGACCTCGCGCCCATCCAACGGACGGATGAACGCGTTGCACAAGACTGGCACCGGAGGCGTGCACATTTACACTCCGGACTGTGTGTGGTGTGTGGCTAACACAACCGGGCTCGGGCTCGGTATTGCTCAGGCGTACTGTTTATTGTTTGTAAATATTCTTGTTTGAAAGCCGCGCGCCTCCCCCAACAGAGCCGGCGGCAGTTCCGGTGTGTGTTGTTGTGGTTCCCCGGTCAAATAACCCCGGGCCAGAACCAACAACCAGGACCCTCTCGCCAGTCAGCGCCGCCTCACCCAATCCGGCCCGCGGATAAACAATGCACTAGCGGTACTACTGGAACTGGGGTACTACTTACGAGATCCACTGGTAAATGGCGGCCACGGTCAGATCGCCCTGCTCCTCCAGTGCGTACTCGATCAGCTCCGTGTAGGTGAAGGGCGGTTTCTTCGGACTGCAGATGCCCCGAGAACGAGAGTATCCGCGCGTGTGAGAAATTCGGCGGGCAACGGATGTCCGACAGTACTTACGATTTGCCACTGCTACTCTCGATCGTGACGTTCTCGCCCACGTTCAGATCACCGTCCTCGATGGCCAAGGCTACGGCGTCACCGATCGGGACGCTACCGACGCCACTGGCGGCACCGGCAGTCCCGGATCCGTCCGTCGGGTTAGCCGGGTCACAGGCTGTTGCCGCCGTGGCCACCGTCGTGCCCGCCGTGGTGCTCGCTTTCGGTTTCTGCTTGCGATTGGAGCGGGGCGACAGGTTCGGGATATCGTCCAGCTTGAAGCTTAGCAGCCACGACAAGTTCTTGCAGTCTTCTGGGGTGTCCGGTGTTTGCGATGCTGTCGGGCCGCGAAAATGAAAAACACACGGTCATATATCGGAGCTACCCAACCTTCCAATTAGCACCCAATGGGTCAACGGGGTATAAACACCACCGTTCGACGGCGTTCAGCCCGGGGACCCTCCGCCGGTGAAAGGGGTCCGAAAATTTCACACTTCACTGGACGCAGTGGACGTGTGCCTGGTCCATGGTCCGTGAAGTCCTGACACGCACGGAACCTGAAGGCACCCCTACGGGATACGGGAATTGATCGCCATAAAGCGCGTATCGCCTGTTGGCACTCAATTTTCATTGATCGTACCCGGCGGTAATTTCCGGCGGAGGGTCTACTCGGGGAGCACCGTTGACGGCACGGCACCATTAAACGATCATCGCGTGGGTGTCGTTCCCTCCTATAGGTCTATCGGGACATCTGGAGGTGGAGATTGTGGAGTAGAGCTAGTGGACCGTAACGTTTACTACTTACCGAGCTGCTCGGGAGTCTTCATGCCGGAGGTATGGGTTTGTCTCAGACCACCGGTAGTTGGTGGTGTCGACGGGGACCCATCGCCGGTCCAAACGTGGCTCTGATTGTTGCCGCCATATGGGGCCCGGTTCCCGTACTGCTGCTGCTGCTGCTGCTGCGACTGATTGGCCGAGTGTTGATTGTTGTGCTGGTGTTGGTGGTGCTGTTGCTGCTGTTGATGATGATGATGATGATGATGATGATGCTGTTGCTGCTGCTGGTGATGGGTGATGACTGCATGGGATGACTGCTGCTGGCTCGAGACGGACAGGCACGCAGATACCGCTGGTAACGGAGGTGGCAGTAGAGGTGGAGGTTGGGGCGACGTGGACACCTGAGGTTGCTGTTGAGGTTGATGGTGGTGCGAGTGGTGTGGTGCATGGAGCGACAACTGCTGTTGGTGGTGCACCTGATGCTGCTGCTGCTGCTGTTGGTGATGATGGTGGTGCTGGTGAGCCGAGAGCTGTGGTAGATGGTGGTGGAGGTGTTCGTGGTGATTTTGTTGTTGTGGTTGCTGCTGTAGTTGCTGCTGGTGATGCTGGTGGTGCTGGTGGTCGCTGCTGATGATGGAGTACCGATGGTGCAGGTCGGCCGGGGGTGCGGTCGGTCCCTTGCGGTCCAGGTCGAGCAGCTCGGCGGTGCTGGTCCAGGTGGACGAGCTGATGTCGGTGAGGACGATCTTGTTGGACTGGTGCCCCTGGACGTCACTGATGATGGCGGCCGGTACGCTCGAGATCATCTGCTCACCGAGAGGCTCGATCGATCCGGCCCCACTAACCGGACCGCTGGCGTCCTGCACATCGTAGATGTAGGTCGCCAGATGGTCCTGATGGTGGTGCTGGTGGTGCTGGTGGTTATCCTCTTGATCCGGGTGCTCCTGCTGCTGGTGCCCATTTTCCAGTGTGGCTGCCGCGCTATTGTTGTTACTGTCGTTGGCACTGAGCACGTAGAACTGGCCGATCCCGGACACCCCGAATGCTTGCCCGAAAGCCGGAAACTCGTGCAGCTCCACACCCTGATTGTGCAGGCTGCTGGACGTGGTCGATAAGGTCAATTCTTTGCGCGCTTTCGCCACCAGCATGCTGGGGCCGTCAGTGTTGGTGGCTGAGTACGGCGCCACCGACACCGACACTGGGTAGCTGACCGAGTCTGGATCGTCGCCTGCGACCGGGAGCTTCCGCTTGAGGGTGCTCCGTCCACCTGGACTGGGGCTGCTGGGGCCAGCCGGCTGATGGCCTATGGAATCGATTGATGGTACACCATAATGCTGCTGCTGTTGCTGCTGCTGGTCAACGGTGCTGAGTGGAGCGAGCAGCGGAGGTACGGTCACCGAGGGCCCACTACAGTTCGACACCACGTACAGTGGGCTAGTACGATGCATCCTTCCTGGCTCACGCGTAGTCCGAGCTACTAGACAATCAGACACACACTTACTCAAACGTTGGGTTCTTTGGGACGCGGACCGTGGCGCAGCATTGGTTGGAGCTGGAACCCACTGCTACACAGTCCACTGGACACGTGGACAACTAGTAGAATTATTCGAGAACCCTTCTTGGAACCCTTCTTGGAAATCTTGCTCAATGCAGTTTCGGAAGCGGGCTTACTCTGATCGGAACAAGGGCGGGCATTCGCTGCTACTTAATTCGCTGCTACTTAATTCGCTGCTTCTTCGCGACACGTACGACACTTTTCAAGATGGCCGACGACGACCCCGGGGTGACCGACAGGCGTAACGCGTGCCGTCCACAAAAAAAAAATGAACCAGAACGAACAGGGTTTTATCACTTTAGAACGGCACTGTAGAAGGCCCGTGGGCAGAAAAACGGCCTCCGGTTGGTTGACTCAAGAAAACCTTGGAGAGAGTCCTTGGAGCATATGCTCTATGGCCTGGTCGTCGAAGAACGTCCTCCAGGCCCTCCGCGATTCGCGGTGTAAGACGCAATTCGTCGGAGCAACAGAGCAGCGGAGACGGTCCGAGGGCTTACCGAGGAGCACCACAGCGACACCGAACGGCTACGCCTACAGGTTACTTGGCCGGCGCTGCGGATGTCGTCGGCGAGCGCGGAGACATTGTAAGGTCCTTCCCGCCGCTGTGTCGACCGGTCGAACTGCAATCCGCGCACACAGGATCCGCCCAGGGACGCCGGGTGTAGTCCGTTCCCTTCGTAGAGCCGAAGGATACTGTGGAAGGCAAGCACGTTTGGCCCACGGTGAAGCTGGAGGTCCGTCTCCGACCCACCACCTCTCCGGGGGTGTCCTATTTGCGCCTAGTTGGTAAGCCCTGGGCTCCTGGCGTCGCTTCGCTGCACAGCCAGCTGTCCCTCTCACTCACTCACTCACTCACTCGCTCGCTCGCTCGCAGGCTATATGAGGTGTTTTGTTTTTATTATTTTCAGACATCCTTGCAACAACCCCGGGGTCCAGGCCTGTCAACTCCACCACCCCTCCCCTCGACCCACGGGCCTGGGTGCCTAGTGAACCGTGACGGTGCGCTTCGTAGCGTGGTGGATCGATAATCGGTTCTGGTGCTGAACCGTGCTCAGGACCCTCTGCACCTGAGCTCGCCACCACACCACAGTGCCTGTTTGTCTTCACCTGTTTCACCAGCACACGGCGGTTAGGTACGCATTGACGAGCATGATGGAGATTGTGGACGACGGCGCGAATTGGTACAGCACTTTGCGTCCCTACTAATCGGTGACATTTGCATTTCCAGCAGCCGGGACAGCGATTGATATTCGAATGTGCGTTGCGTTGTGTGTCGCAGACCGTTCGGCGATAAAGTAATGTGTTGTGTTGTGTCTAAACTGTTGTTTGCCTTTTTTGTTTGGGCTTCTTTCGAACGAGTTTCCGGTATACGATCCCTGAACCAAGTATGGACCTACGTCTCGGCCAACATGGAACGTTGTGTGTACTTTTTCTATTTTTTTCTGTTTAGGCCGTGCTACGCGAAGCAGTGTTAGGTGCAATGGAAGTCACAGCCAAGGTTCCACGCAGATTAGTTGCCCCACGGTGTCCAATGGTCGTGCTCCTGCAACTTAGCGTACAGCCGTTGGCCCGGGCTGTTGGTGCTCTGGAGTTGCAGCGCTCCGTACAGCTGGTAGTCGTCGGTCAGTTCCCCTAGCTCGACGCCACATTGCAACAGTAGGTCCAGCTGCTCCAGGCTACGAGGCGTCGGCCGGATTTGGTCGAAGTTGCCAATGAACGCGACACCGATTGAGTCGCGATTGTGGCCGCGCAAATGGGCTCCGACACGGTGCCACCCGATCCCCTCGTAGATGGTTGCCGGCCCGACCAGGAAGCTATCAGAAAGCGAGAGGTTAGTGGAGAGCATCCACGGTCCACTCCGCTAAGCGGCCGGTACCTACTTATAGCCGATGTCGCTCCAACCATTCTGCATCTGATGGGCCGTCTGAAAGCCGCGGATCTGCTCCTTGCAGGCGGCGACGGTCGGGCATCGCTCGCCGGTCGTGTGGTGCACGATGACCTTTGCGACCGGTTTCAGCTGATAGGTGACATTCTTCGAGCGAGCCGCTCCCCATCCGGCCCGCTTGACGATGTGCGGACACGCGGTGGACGATTCCGTCGGCTCAGTCATCACTTCTGCACCATGCACTGCTGCTGCTAAAAAGTAGAACCTCTTGTAGTGCTATTGCCGGCGGAAGCTTTCCTCACAATACTTACCTGCAACGATACACACGATCAATGCGAGCCACAGGGTCCGCCCCCAGTGTTGCCGGCAATTCATCGCTCACGGATCTATACCGGGAAACAGACGGACGGATGCTCCGGATGTGCTGCCCGCTGGTGTTTTGACAATCTTCGCAATTCTCGACCACTTGCTCGGCTCGCTCGGCTTATCGCAATGCGACTGAATGCGATCGTACTCGGTACCAAACTGGACTCTGTGTCTGTTTGACTCAAACTATAGAACACACGCGGCGTTGATTGGGATTTTTCTCTGTCCGGTGATCAGATGTATGTTTTGGTGTGTGTTTTGCCAGCCATTGGTCGTCGGTACCGCAGTGTACGTGCAGTGTAAATAAAGGAAAAGGCAAATCTCGGCAGGAATCCCCTCGATCGAAACCGGGTGCTCGATTGCTGTTTGTTTTCGAACGCACTTTGTCAATGCAGGATCGGTTTTAGTCTCTCTCATTCTCACTCTCTCGGTGACTTCCTCTTCCTCTTTCAATCGACGCGTGCACAAGATCATTCTCCCGGTTTTGATTCTTGATTACCTTTTAGGTTAGGTTATCTATCTGACCGGGCAGAGCCGTATTGTCACAAACTGATGTTGATGTCAGGGTTCGCCGAACCTCGCACGACGACACATGCCGTTCGCCAACATTCAGTATTCGATAGAGAGTGATTTACGGTGGTGTATTAGTCGAAAAATAGTTGAAAGTTGCTGAATGTCAATTCAAATATGTCAACAAGTTTGTTTTGCCATACGCCATTCTGTGCTCGCTGGGTGACGCTTCTAGGTTTTCCGTGTTTTAGATGTGTTTCGATGCTTAGTTCGCACTGTGATTTTCTGTGATACATATAAATGTATATCTTTCTCTTACATACATATACATACGCACACACTCAGTATATCTTTTTCTCTTTCTCTGTCTCTCTTGTAGTAGGTGGTAGGTTTACCCTCGGGAAACCACTCCTTTCCCGGAGAATTTCACTACGACCGCACGTACAGTGCGCATGTGCGTGGCCTACGTTTCTTCCTTCTTCACAACGCAGGAGAGCGCATATATGTGTGTGGAAATTCAAGGAAAACTAACAACTAGATTTGTGAGACACCTTCTTCAAAGCACGGAAACCCTCCGACTCTGGCATTCGGCAGGCGCTAGAGATCTATGGCAACTCCTCTAAGAAACGGCCGGGACCGGAGAGCTGAACTCTTGCACTGATAAGGTAAGCGTATGCGCCGACTACAAAAGCGACCTAAACATTCTCGGCTATTTTAGCTCCATCTCCTGGCACCTGTTAAGGGACCAACGACACGACGGCTAGCAGTCACCAGAGGCAACGCATACTCCGGATTTGCAGTCTTTCTTAATGATTTGACTAAAGAAAATGACCTAGCTTTGCCTAGTCTCCCTGCTAAACTTCGGCATTACGCACCTCCCACGGACGAACCACGAACGGGTTGAGTAACGATCGGTAATGTTAGTTCCCCTTGGGTCTATCACCTCATCTGTAGGCTCCCAGCAGCACCAAGAGTCAAGCTGCGTGTGGAGATGATTGCACTGCACGCAGATAGGACACATCAAAGCAAACCGGAGCATTAATCCCGGTCGGCAATCAAATGGGATCGCATGGAACCTACTACCGTGGGTAACCTTGGGACACCTCGGGTTCCCAGAGGCTCGCGTGTTGTAAAGTGCTGATGCCGATGCTTACTGTTTACGGTTCTGATCGCTTTCGAAAGCGATCTCGCCTCAGAGAGCGATCGCATGATTTGGGTTGTTGCGAAATGCGTCCCACGCATCTGCACCCTCCGGGAGAGGTAGTCTGATAGGAGGGTATCAGGCCGAGCCGGGATCTATTTTTACGCAACCACAGCCGGAGCGGGGAGAACCGACAGCTTCGGGTGGTGTGCTGGTTCGTCTCTCGCCTACTCTTGCCCCAGTATCCGAGCCTTGATCGGTTACGTCCCGGTTGTCGATGTGCTAGCAGTACTTAGGCAGGCATCGCAGGTGTTGGGCGATACCTCACGGTTTGGCCTTTCCTATCGTTTGTATGATTGTTGCGTAATTGGAGTGATGGGATGCCCTGTACACTACAATTCTACGTGTACGTCGGTCCGTCTGCTGAGGCTGAGTAGTCCAGTCTCCAGGGAGAGAACGAAAGAGAGCGAAAGAGAAAAGTCCCCACAATGAAGAACCGCCGGAGCCGGACCACTAACTTTGACAGATGATGGCAAATGATGTGCGGCTCTTAAACCGCCTCGCGTCGACTTCTTGGTTGCTTCACCTCGACGCTGTTGCCGGACGTTCTGTGCTGTCCGTGTCGCTCAATCCCACCTAGTCCGGACTCCACAAAGTGGTGGTTAATGTAGCCGTAATAGCCTCCGCGGTGCTCAGGGAGGTGCATTACTCCGTAGGCACTATTTGCACTAAAATGGATCGCCGCCGCCGCCAAAACAATCATTAGAAAGCCGTAGGACTGCAGCAATCGGCACAGCGCCGGGGAGGTCCATTGTTTTTGTGCTGCCGGTTTTTGCGTCAGCCACGGGCGCATGCAGAGTGCAATAATGGGCCACACCAGCGCATCGCTTGGTTTACCATCAGCGCGATCAGCGTGGAGTAGAGTGCATACAATTTGCATCGGAGTGGAGCAAAAAAATTAAACCTCATGCAGATATGAAGTGCTGAGGGCCAGACTAAACCCCCTGTTTTCCCGCACACACACACCATCTTCACAGTATTGGCGATAAAAAGAAAATGACAGGGACTTTGGGCGCTCAACAGAGGGTAACTGGAGGGCAGATGCACACCTGCACCAGAGAAGACACCATAGCGCCCCGCGGAGCCTTAGCATGATGGGTTTTGTTTTTTAAACCACACACCCGTCCCGATTCCTCTAGACTTCCCCTTTCCCCCTCCTCAAGCCGGCGGTGGGAGTGGTGGGAAACAATTTAAAGACACGATTTTTCGCGTCCGCCGTTGTCGTGCCTCTTGGGCGAGGTGCATCTTTGCATCGCTGGTCGCTCTACGAGGGTTGTTATTGGGTGGGGTGGGTGATGCAAATTGGTTATTTTAAATACTCCAGTCAGTGCCATGCAGGGCAAGGTAGGGCGGCGGGGCACCGGGGTGCTACAATGATTTGCAGCAATTGTTTGTGTTTGCGGTGTGGCGGTGGCAGTACGAGCTGTGGCTGCCAGGATCAGCCGTGCCGTGCCGTGCCGCGTGGGGGTTTGGACCATTTGGGGGTTGGTTGGCTTGGCTATAAAAAAGGGGTCCATCGCAATGCGATGCAGTTTAGTGCAGTGCCAACATTCCGTCTCCAAACATCTCGCCGTTTGGCTGCGGCCTTTGTTTGTGTGTGTCTGTGGGCGTATGTGCGAGAGAAAGAAAGAGAAAGAGAGACAGAAAGAAGGATAGCAAAAGAGCTGAGAGAGAGAGAAAGAGAGAGAGTGAGCGCGAAGGAGAAGAGATCCTGAGGCTAGAGGTCACCCTAGCCCCTGAGTTCTAGCTGAGTGCGGTGCGGTGTGGTTGCCCCAGTTAAAGAGTCTGAGCAGAGTATGGTTTGACCTCTCAAAACCCCACAACAGACTGACGGAGGACGTGGAGTAGCTTGTTAGGTCTAAGTGTAGAAACAACCAGGGGATCGCACCCTACTACACTCCGAATTGGGGATCTAGAAGATCTTCTAGAAGACCTCCTAGGCCGACACTACAACGATGTCGTGTCGATGTCGGAAAGCGCAGGTGATGGGTGTAGTGTTGATGGTGAGTTTCCGGGCTCAACCCCAGAATAGTCCCCAGGTTCCGAGATGTCGAGGGCTGCAGGAAGAGGTCGGCTTGCTCGCCATGCATCCAATCAATACAACGATCGACCGGAGAATGGTGTTTGAGCGAGATCGTACAGCAATCAAACCAACTCACAACCACGGAATGCAGTACAGCGTGCTTTAACACCTAAAACTGACTCTACGGCTACGGTTAGAGTAATTCCGAGTAGCACGTCCTTAACTTCACACGCAAGGTCTCCGTTCACAACGTCGACGCAAGGTCTACAGTTACATATCGACCGATCTGTTATAGGGAATTAACTGGGACTGACTTGGTCAAGATGACTTCTTCGACTATTGTATTCTTCCGTTCCGACTACGCCGCAGGTTGTCACTGGTGGACTGGCCAGGCCGGAGCCTCCACTGATCGGTGCTTCTGGCCCAGTCAATGGCGCCCTCGGTTCCGGCTACAGCTACGGACCGCCGCCACCATCTCCGTCGATCACCGTCAATAGCTATGGATCGGCCACGTCTGAGTATGGACCCCCGACGCAGGCACCCATCATCCACAAGCACGTCTACGTGCATGTGCCACCACCGGAACCGGAGTACCAGACCACTAGGTAGAATATTCGAGATGCTGCCGAGAGAACTCTCGCCTGTGCGAAACTTTGCCAATACAGCGTAAAAAGTAGATCTTTTTGTGTAGTGGAGGGCTTAATGTTGCTCTCACAGGCTGTTGTGTTTTCGGACTAAACCGGATTATTGGGAGCAGTGCTCTCGCTGGCGATGTCGTAAGGCCGAAATGATCGGACATCTACCCATTTGGGAAGCATCCTGGGGATGCAGGTGATCAGCAGTGTGAGAGTGGATTAAGACGACGGCGACGGTGAGTTGAGTTTCGTTTCCGTGGATGGACAACTGGGGAACGCCCCTCGTCGTGGTCGTGGCTGGGACCGGAAAGGATCGGTGATCTTCCCATGCTTGTGAAATTTCACCCGTTGCGTAACGCTGCTGGAGCGATGAATCATTCTCGGCTGGAACTGGTTTCCGAAAACTGACTTTCTTCGCATGGGAGACGGAGAAGTTGTATCGGGCCGTCTTAGCCTACCGCAAAGGGCACGAGTAAAATCGGTTCCCAGCTTGGATCGAATCGCATTTCGGCTATTGGAAAGTACGGAAGATGCGTAGTGGTGGCCAGTTGGTTCATAAAAATCACAATAAAACCGTAGTATTCGAGTATCTTCTCTCCAACACGAACATAGCTAAATGGCTAGAGGTTAAGTGGACACGACTGGGCCAGGGACACGATCGCCCAGATTTAGCTCAGGATAGCAGGCACTGCTGTTGTTAGACGTGGGGGGCTCACGAAGTTATTCCAGAGCACCGGTTTGATTACAATAGCCACAGGGGAGCGCGAGGTGTAGCGACACCATCCGTGGGGGTAGCAGTGATACTGTTATGCCATTCTCCTCGGTCAATGAACTACGCCAAAACTTGCTTCTCTTTCTCTTTCTTTGTACTTCATTGTCGGAACGGGATGTCCGCCCAGGAAGCCGATCGTGGTGCCACCACCGCAAAAGCACTACAAGATAGTGTTCATCAAAGCCCCGTCGCCGCCCTCGTCGGCCCCGCCCGTCTTGCCTCCGGTCCAGCAGAACGAGGAGAAAACGCTCGTGTACGTGCTGGTGAAGAAACAGGATGAACCGGAGGAGATCATCGTACCGACGGTCGCGCCAACGCCTCCGTCCAAGCCGGAAGTCTACTTCATTCGCTACAAAACGCAGGTACGAACGGATTGCGGCTCCTAGTAATCGCATAGTGGCTCATTTCGACTCCGCCTTGCCTTTCTTTGCCGTATGCGCGCGCAGCGAGCATCTACTTCCGCCGAGCAGGGGAGTAACGGCGGTGGACCATATCCGGAGAGTGGCGGCCCAACGCCCTCCACCGAGTACGGTGCACCGCCATTACCGAGCCAAAGCCCCAGCAACAGCTACGGTGTACCGCTTTAGGTACATCCTCGGCGAGTACCTTTTCCGCAAGTACTTGCAGCTCTACCAGCTCCCGGAAGAGGCTGACGCCTGAGCCATTCAGCCTCAGGTTTTCCTGCACCCGCAAGCCCGCCCCGGCGACGGCACTCGATCGATGCGCGTGTTGCTTTCGGATGGTTGGGATGCCCTTGCGACCTTCAGATCCGGTGCCAAGGAGAACACGTTGGATGGCTTGTTTGTGTATATCTCTCCCTTTATCTCTCAGCAGCAGAAGTGCCGGAAGTTTATTGTGTTCTTATCCTCCTTACAAATAAAAATAGAAAAAAACAGTACAGAGCAACGTGTGCACAGAGCACGTAGCAAATCGATTGGCGATCGGTGGAGGTAGAAGAGCGATAGTGCCGTCCGAGTCCGTCAAGATCGGTCCAGATCTCCGGGTGTCCGGGGGGTGGAGTTCGGGCGAAGCTGCTGATTCTCCACAGTGCGCTGCAACTACCTGTCCCTATATCTTGGCGGATACGGTGGCTTTGCAAAAAAATAAAAAAAAAATACCGAAAGAACAGGGTAGTAGCGATAAAAGGGTACACACTAAGAGGGCGATAAATAAGTCAACCGATGGTGCCCCAACTCGTGCGCGTGCGTTATACACGTTGACGCACGTCTAACATTTATGGTTTGTTGCGTTGTTTCTTTGCTTTAGCCTATGATTTGTCACCGTTACGTTTTCTACTTATTTTAGTGATTCCTCCTATTCCTCGTTCCTTGTTGTTCCTTTTCCGCTCCTTCTCCTTTTCTGTTTTCTCGCGCTACTCTACTCGTTCGCGCAGTTCATGGTTTTCTTCTTATATTTTCTTTCCATACATTTACATTAACATTAAGTTCTGAAGTTCAACGCACTGCGTTCCGCGTTCCGCGCTGATACGGGCGGGCAGCTTTCTGCCAGTGCATGGAATTGAGCTAACTACCTACGGGTGGCAATAGGTTGCGGTTCGTTACGGCCGTGGATTGGCGAGGGGATGGGCAGGGCAGGGCAGGGCAAGCGCTGCGTCACTCCTGTGTGCGACCGGTCGAATGTTATGGCGAACTCGCCTTAGTGGTAGCCTCCATGGCCACCGGGAGCTCCGTAGGTTTGGGCTGGCGAGTCTACGGATAAAGAAAGCGAAGAGTTATAAATAGAAAATGTTTGAGGAAACGGGGAAACAAGCAACAACCCTTCGGTGATAAGCGGTGCTCCTTTCGTGCGAAACAAATCGCTAAGGAGCCGTAGAGCACCGTAGCCAAACACTGTGCTCTGGGTACCCGCGCAGTTTGAGTTTGTCGAGAAGGAAAGTGTGAAGAGTGATCCATCGGTGCAACGCACACACTACGATGTCAAAGTGGTGACTTACTCACATTCCCAGTTATCCGAATGGCCCAGAGGGGAAACAGAGTACGGATACGGAATGGCGATGTCCAGAAAAAGGCAAAAGTTCCGGCCGGTGTTACTATCTGTCACTGTTCGTTTCTGTTTGCTAGATCAGGGCCCCGGAGCCCGGATTGATCGATCGGACACCGGTTCCATCGATACGTCAGTCAGCGAGATCGGAAAGTAAACAAAGCTCATTTGTCGTCATCGTCGCGGAGCAGGTGCGACACCAACGAGCCAAGCGAAAGTTAAAATGTGCTCCAGCGACGGTGGACGGCGCACTCGAAAAAAAGCCCGTGCCCGGACCCGGATCGCACTCGTCCGGAGATCAGTAACCAATCCGGAATGCCGGGTAACAATGGACGACGGAGAAGACAGAGAAGATGATGAGCGGTACCGGATCGACTAGGATCGTTCATATCGCCCGTATCACTCTCTCTCTCTCTCTCTCGTTCACTGGTTTTCTCTGAATCGCTCCGAACTATTCCGAACCCGGTTCGATTTTTGGCTGTAAGTGAAAGTTTGTCGGACGACTGCCGAAGAGGCGAGAAGCAACTTTCGGGGCCTCATCTGATCGGATTGGGACATCAAAACATATATAATACGAAAACGGGTGACGTCCGGTGAAGGTCGACCGAAGTTCTGAGCTCCGTGCGGCGTGTGTTTCTGTGCGCTGCGTGGGGATCGGGATCCGGCGCACAGCAGCGAGCGAACCTGTCCCAGGCCGTTGGTTCAGGCCGTTTTTCGACCTTTCGGGGGCCGCTGGGATCCGTTGTCGAAAGTTGATCGCTGCCGCTGCTGGGCGGGCCCAAACCGGTTCCGGGGAGTTTGGGACCCCCGGAAGGATCAGACTGCGGGTGCACGGTGAACCGTTACGCGTGCCCCGGTCATTGAGACCATTAAAAGACCGCCCAAGCGACCCCCCGGAGTCGGCTAGAACATGGGTTAGACTGGAGCGAACGGTACGTACTGTTAAGCCCGGTGAGACCCCTTTCTCATCTCATTCTCACTCACTCATTGACAGGCCAGAAGCATTCTTCGCATTCATCATTCCGGGAAGTAACGTAAACAAATCGGTAAAAGCCAACGGAACGCAACGTTTGTTGAATCGTTTTAGCGTCCGACACGGTCTTAGGATACGAGAGCATGGTGCACTTACGCGAGTGACTGGCGGAGGCAGAACCGCTGGACGATAGTAGCCCAAGGCCGGCAGCGGAAGCACCGGCAGCGGAAGCAGCGCCGCCGACAGCCTCCGAGTTGGTCTTGTACTTGATGAAGTACACCTCCGGCTTGCTCGGCTTGGAGACGGCCGCGGCGGGCAGCGCGATGTCGGCGAGTGGCTCCGGCTTTTTCACCAGCACGTAGACGATGGTCTTCTCCTCGGTCTGCGACTGCTGGAGGGCGAGCTGGGCGGCCTGCGACTCAACCGATGGCGTCTTGATGAAGATGATCTTGTAGTGCTTCTGGCGGAGGGCCGGCGCGCTGATCGTCTGATGGAACGTCTGCGGCTGCTCCGGTGGTGGCACGTGCACGTAGATGTGCTTCTGTACGATCTGCTGCTGGGGAGCTACACGGGAGCAGATCGGGGCACCACATTAGCACCACGTTTGCGTACATGGTAGACCGCCTGCGGCGGACGCAGAGGACAGCGTGACTACATACCACCGAAGGACTCCGCTTGGACGTTGGACTGCACGGCGCCACCGAACGACTGCGCACCGGCATCGGCAACGGCACCGGAGAAACTCGATAGACCGCCTCCGCCCAGGACCTGGGTGTCGTAGGAGGCACCGGCGCTGGCCGTCGCTACCGCGGCCGAGCCCGAGAACTGGCCGACCGAACCAGAATGCAGTGGGACGGGGGCCGCCGCCGGCTGTTGGTAGCTGTAGCCACCGTGGCCTCCGTGGCCACCGCCATGATGATAGTGTCCGCCCTGGTTGTGGCTGTACCCGCCAACTGGCGGCTCGGGCCGGGCCGCTACAAGCGCCACACAAGCCAACAGCTGGGCAGGATAACGATTCCCGGCGATTGATAGTAGAAGTCAAGGAAAAGACAGAACAGAACAAATCATTACTTCTGTGTCGGGTTGGTAGACCGACTCTCTTCACAACCTCCCCCGCCCGCCCGACCAAAACCCATCGCCGGCCCAGCCCCCCTCCAGCTTGATGATGTGTAAATGACCCCCTGCCGACGTGTGTCCTGTGATGATGATGGTTGATTGTAGCTGAGCTGAGGCGGGTCCGTGGAGTCCTTAAGAATATAAGTGCCAGGGCGGCTGATCGGACTGATCACTCAGAAAGTCACCGAGACGGACCAGACAACCCTTGGGAGGGGGTCCTGCGGCGGGCATACACGTATTACACAGCCACGCACGTACGTACGCACACACTTACACAGCCACAAACGATGCCACTTACCACTAGAACTTTCATCGTTGTTACTGGACTCTGTGCGTGTCTCACGAGATTTTGTCGAACACCCTCAGTACAAGCTAGAGAACTTTCACTTGGCGAGAACGGATGGTTCCGAGGACACCACACCTTGCACGAACACACCCACACACACTTGGTCGCACACAGGTGCACTTTGGCCACAGTCCGAGGGTTTTCCGAGGTTCCGCGTTGAGGAGCTCGTGAAGCACACGGGCTCGTTTTGAGCTTTCGGTTATTGTTGCTGGATGGTGGCGCGTTCAGCAGTTGGGCGGCTGGCGGTGGCTTAGCTGATGCTGCTCGATTGTCTATGGTGATGAGACATTGCGCGGACTCGGCTTAAATATAGTCATCTTCCCCCACCGTCGTGGCCGGGGGCTCGTCGTCGTCGTGGGCCGGGTTTCTTTTTGGGGGTCCGTCGTCGTAGTCGTCGTCATCATCCGCGCGTAAAGCCGAAAGGCTATTCTCCAGTCCCCGGTGGCCGATGTGGTGGGACTCACACGAGCTCGCGGGGCCAACAAGGGACCCACGAAAGGGGTTGCGGAAGGAGCGGTGCTCTAGTGGTAGACTATCATGCGCGGTTACAAGACTATTCGAACCACACCCCACACCCTCGGTAGGTTCCCTCGGGCTCCGAGTCCGAGCCATCGACAATCCGGGGGGGGCTCTGCAGATCTCTGCAGCCGCATGCTGACCTTTCGGGGATCAAGACGTCGGCGCGAGAAAGAGAGTGAGTAGCGGTAGAGCGAAACAGACAGAGAGAGAGCGAGAGAGAGAGCGACCGCGAAAGAGAGAGAGCGCGAGCGTGGCGAGGATTATCAGTCGACTGAAAGAGGCTGCAGCGAGTGAAAGTGAAGAGCTCGCGTAAGCGAGAGTGAGCGAGGTTCTTCCCGTGACTGGGTTGTGGGGATCGATACTACGCCGGTTCGCCGGCCGCCGCCGAGCGGCAGAAGCAAAATAAATAAACCTTACGAAGGGCGATCCGCATACCACCAGACCAGGCTATCGGGAGGTGATGCACAGAGGACGATGACGACGACGACACATCCATCCAGACAAAATTCAAATTTTTGGTAGAGGAAGGAGACGCAACAGTAACAACAGCAGCAAAACCAATAACAACAGTAACAACAGAAAGAACGAACGAATGAAAGAGAAAAGTGAAGAAAGAAATACAAGAGAGAAAGAAAGAAGGAAAGAAAGAAAGAAAGAAAGAAAGAAGGAAAGAAAGAAACAAGCAACAGTCACAAAACGACGACAAAAGCAACACGTGGAAACATTAAAGAACAAAGAGAAAAACTCAAACCACCCGTCGGTCAAACAAAAAAAAACCAAAAGCAGAAAAAAACAACTAAAATAATCTCGATCGACGTGCGCGTGTATGTGTGCGTGTGGAAAAAAGAAATTCGTCGATTTCGGGAACGTGGTGGAAAAGAAAGCCGTACCCAGGCCGTGGCATTCCGGTTCCTTTGGTTGCACAAGGGTGTGCCGTTGTGCTAGGCCCACCGCCGGCGACACGTGCACTACATCGGCTCATCGGCTCATCATTTTCCGGGCAAGCCCGTGGGCGTACAACACCGGCCGGCGGAAGCGGTGGTCCCGTCGCCGGCCCCCGGAGAACGGCGAAAGGAATTTGGCGATAATCAGGTATTTCGCACGCTTGCGCATAGATGACCCGTCGCCGCCGCCACGCGATTTGAAGACGCGAGATTGACGCTGATCTTCGGAGCCGAGCGCCACAGCTTTCACCCCAGTTTCCTCGCCCTCGCCGCCCCACTGAATGGCCATCAATTTGTTTCGGTGACATTTTCGACGATGTGGCAGCGATACTTTTAACAGCCGAAAGCCGCCTTCCGACTGCCACGTGTTTTCGTTGTTTAACAAATTAGCATTTTTTTCATCACCATAACCATCATCAACAGCAGCCGCGGCCGGGGCCACACCACTCCCTCGAGGCCCGCTCATCCCGCCGAGGATCGAGTCCGAGTCCGTGTGTTGTCAGAGTCTTTTCACTTTTCTCCCCCGGTATGGTGCCGTTTGTTTGCCAGCCATTATGATGATCGGTTATCGGGGTATGCTTTCTTCCGCTTTTGTTTCTCGTCCCGGGCTTCTCTGGTATCTGGCCTTCGGTGGGGTGTGTGTTGTTACTGACCACCCTCTGACCAGCACGGACGGTGGCGCGACATTTCTCGAACATCATCTCCCCCTTCTCCGGTTGAATAACGCTTCCCGAACGAGGCTCCTCAAATGGCTCCTCGAAACCGCTTGGAGGATGCGAGTTTGAGGATTTGTCTGCTTCTGCTTTGTCTTCGGGTTTGAGTTTTTTGTTCGGCTCGGTGAGGCTATCGTCTGCGACGGCGAGAGTCGCGCGGGCGATAATCGTAACACTTTCGATTTTTTGGAATATTAATTCGATTTCCGCGGGCAGGCGGGCGCCCTCAGGACGGAAGATATCGGCCTGCATAAGCCGATGCCGCATTCAGCGCATTGGGATTCAAATTTGGACGGCCTGGGCCCGCTAAGCCCGGGTGAATCTGCCCCACTTACGGACGGGGCCCCGTCTCGGGTCGTTTCGGGGGAAAAAATGTAGATTTTTCGAAATCTCTTCCGGGTTCGGCGGATGGCGAGAGTTGTCCTAGGGTGTGTGCTGCCTTTAATTGGGAAGAGCCCGCCTGCGCCTAAGCTAGATCCGTCTGGTTTCGCACATGTCCGTCTCCTCGACGGACACATGTCCGTCAGCGCTTCGGACTCAGTGTGAGGACCCGAAATCCGCAACGGAACGTCACGAAAAGGAACCGGACCACGGAAGTTCCACGGTGAGCTTTTGTCAATTCAGGCAATCATTTGGTGTGCCCAAAAATTGTCAAATGATAACCAGACTAGTCTAGAGGGTAACATTACGCAGGTCTGGTTGGTATCTTAGCAGGATCAGTCACACCTCGTTTCCAACAACTATCTGTTTGAGGATCACAATTCATCGTCAATTTCATCATTTCATTTCATGGGTAGGGAAAAGGTTTAGAAGAATGAATAAAGATTGCCGTTACAGCAACCAAAGCCCGGAAACTTCCTAAACACAGTAAATGAGCCCTGTTACCGTCCATAACCTGAGTTCTGTCAGAGTGGTAACCGGGTGTCGGTTGGCCGGGATTCTATTTTCCATCCCGGCGGACATTCGTCGGACGCGTCGGAACCTTTTGTCCGATTTCCCAACCGTATCTCGTCGCGGACACACGGTTAGCCTCCCCCATTTCACAGATCTGTTTGTCGTTACGCATTCCTCCGAAGCCTTCACCTTGAGAGCGGCTGTCACGCGAAACCGATCGGGCCGACCCTTGTCCCCGTTCCGTTCCGGTGCAATGCCGGCTGATTTACGTGGAGAGGACGCACGATCCTCCGAACCCAAACCCCAAAAACGGTTCTCCAGTAGCAGCGCAAATAGCAATTATCGCTGACCGCCCAATTATCGCTTAATCCTGGCCGGACGAAAGAGCGTGTACCGTACGGGCCCGTTATGTTTACATCGCTCAAGACGAGTGTAAATATCGCGACCGAGGGGTCAGAGATTGGAAGGTCAGCTGGTGGTTGTACGAGCTGACCCCAATAAAGGCAACCCCTAATTGATGGGCGGCGTTTTTGTTTTTTGGGCGTTTCATTAGACGATAAGGTGATGTTTACTGAAAGGCTTAATGCCACCGATGATGGCACGCGCGGCAGAAACGATCTCACAAACGATAACTGATCCGCAGGTGGAGGCCTCGTCGGAGGCGGTGTTGATCCGTGAGTGGTGGTGCGATGCACACCAGACTGATTTGGATTGGTGCTCGGATTTGCTGGCTCGTCGTTGTACCATTACGACACCACCGCACCGGCCAAAGATTTGGCTAAGAGAGAGAGAAAGAAAGAAAGAAGGAAGGCTTAAGTTAGTTACGGAATGCCAACGGGACTTGAGATCTTGGGCGACTCCTCTAACCCGAGCGCTTATCGTCTGCGGATGACAGCAACTCACCGCGGCTCACTATTTACATACGAAATCAATGTAAACAAAAATTAATCGACATCGTGTATGTTTTTTCTGTCGCAGCCCAAACGTCAGAGGCAATTTTTAAGGCAATGAAAGCTGCTGATTAGAATGCATCTTCATCAAAATCAACCTGAAACTGAGGACTAGCGAGCGTCGCAATACGGTTTCTCTGTGTTTTGTTTCGTACTGTCCATTTCATTTTCTTCCTAAACTTGTTTGCAGAACTTGCGGAACAGCCCACCCGTGCGTTGCTGAAAACTCTCTATCCTTAAATTGCTTACAGCAACCGCCAACACAGCTCGACGGCCTACCAGTATCGGCTCGGCTAATATTCAATACTCTGGACGAGTCTCACGTAATGCGCGCTACGATGGGCGCAGGAAAATGGAGATGTGAGATCATAAACCCGTAAGTCCTAGAGCGCTCCGTTCGAGCACTTCGAGGACGGCGAGGCCCCCATCTCGTTGTGACTCGTTGACGTGTGGCGAGTGGCAGTTAAGCAGTCCCCCGCCCAAACATAAATAGCGGTTCCATCAACTCCGATCGGGGCGGGGTTGCCGACACCCTGCCGCCGGGCTCTCCTTTCTGGAAAGGGCAGCCGCCCCGGACCGGTGCGGCTTGCGCAATCATATCTTCATTGCTGCTAGCCCCCGAGAGCCTCGAGGATTGGCCAAAAGGTCCACGCTGATCAGGAGGCGATCATCTGCGCGGTGCGTGACTCGTTGAGTTGCGAGTCCAGTCCCCGTCGCGGTACGCATACACCTAGCTCAAGTATGATGCTTCGCCTGGGAAGAGAACCGTCAGGATTCCACGAACCCGGTGTGGGATCTCCAGATGCCTCCAGAGACGAGCAGTGCACGTAATCCATCGTGTTACCCGCGTCGGTAGATTTGGGCGATCCTTGACCTTACGCTGTGTGACGTGTTGGCGCTGTTATCTAAGCGTCACGGTGTCGCATCGCTATAGCCATCCGATCCGCCCAATACGGAAAAACCGTTCTCACACAAACTGAATCAGTTTCGGAGGCGCACCGGCGATGGAAAACTGACAACCCGGCGTTGGACCCGGCGTTGGAGAGGTTGCTTTTGACCTGGACCTAACCCGGGCCGGGGTCAGGAAAGAGCCGGCACATCAGACGGACGTGTCGGACCGGCGTACTTGGTGTGGCCCACGATTGGGTATGGTCGGGGAAACGCGAGGTTATGGGCCCATACACCATACACATATTTCATAAATTGACTTAAGAGCTGGGCCGCTATTTCACCGAAGCCTAGGTGACAGCAAAACGGCATCGGCTTTGACGAAGACGACACTCTCGCCGGCGACACAGGAAAGACACTTTCGCTTTTTGCGAACCCGCGCTGGCCCCGCGCCCCGTGCTTCGGATGCCTCCCGGACACACTCATTCAGGACTCGGTTGGTCTCCGACGTCCGGAGGCCGACCGACTTTCAATTCAACTTATCCCCGGTGCGTGGCTCTCTTTCTCTCGACGCTTGAGGACTTGCTTGAAATGATCAAGCTGTCGGTTTTATCCATTTACGTCGTCCCATCCCGATGATGATTAGCTGATATTCATCGTTTTAGATATTGCTGGGGGGTTTCGTTGTGGCGTTGTGTATTGGGGGTCTTCACTAGAGGTATACGTTTGTGATTTTTTTGCTGCTGCTCCAGCCGAATTCATCCGTATCTCGGATAATACCGGTTTCTGGGTACCGAGATGAGGTAATCAGGTATTCAGTGAAGGACCCTGGAGCTCCTTTACCGTTGCTGAAGATCCAAGGAGATGAACAGGGGGGAAAAAAAACTCGCCGAGCACAGGATATCGCACGTAACTCGCCGCATCGTATCGCACGTAACGGCGTCCTGCGTTGAGCTCACCCTCCAATGTGCCCACCGGGGGGTCCGGTCTGTCGGTTCGGCGAAAATAAAAACTGGAGATCGTATTTTTCGTAGTCCGACAGCGCCAAAGCTTGTCGCAATGGAGGCCACCGATGGGGATCATCCTATTATTTTTATGACATCTTTCGGGGGGGCTAGTGGCTTCGGTATTGTGCGTTTGTATGTATGTGTTTGCATCTGGTCTAATCTGTTTTCGATTTCGATTTTTTGTGGCGTGTAGTTGCAAAACGGCGCATCTGTTGACATCATCAACCACGCTCACGTTCCACTGTTCCACTTGTTTGCTGGTCTACTACTCTACTCTGGGCTCCTGTCTAACCCTGTTTTGCCTCTCGAAGTTTGCGTGGAAAAGTCGATGGTCACAGAGCTAATCTTGAGCTCAAGTTTTGCAGCTTCGGACACCAAACTCCTTTTATCGTCACCACGCCCACGCTGGTAACGGTAAATTATGTGGAGACCGATACCGCGCCAAACCAGTTAGCAGCGATTGAGAAAGCCTTAGATTTCAGAGACAGCCAACCGGCATCCGTCCATCGAACGGCCATCCCATATCGTCCACCTGCCCCAAAGGCTCCATAACACTCTGGTAAACTCGGTGCTAACTCCATTAATTAGTTACTGCTACTAATTAATTATGTCACGCTTGTAGACGTTCATCCTGCAATCGTCCCGCGTTGGTGCGACCTAAATCGCGCAACGCCATGCAATCGGTCTCCAACTTATCAAATCGCTCACCCTGCTCGCTGGACTACACCGTGAGGGGCCCCCAGAAGGATCAGGCGGCGAATTTCACTAATCGACTAACAACGGGCGGGCTGGCTGATAGGAGGAGAAATTTTCGGGGCCGACCACCGTTCGGGGTGGTCAATGGCCCGGCCAAGGCCCGCTATATGTTGCCCGCATCCGAAAATGGCATCGGCCCGCTAAATGTCAAGTCGAAATTAGCCAACACAGCCAGCCAGCCGGCGATGCGACTTGCGGCCTGCGTGAGCCAACAGAGAGTTGTCAACAAGTTGGCGTTGGCGGGGTTGCCTCCCCCCGCGTCCGCTCTCCACCACTCTGCTCTGCTGAATGTTGGCCGCTTTTGTTCGCCTACTCTAGAAAGCTGCGGGACGCGTGAGGCAGTTTCTCAACTGGTGGAGTCATCGGTTTGATATTTCACCAGATCCCGGCTCTGCAGAGAGGAGCTGGTGAGATGCGTACCGTTGTTGATACGCTTACGGCCCGCCATTAGCCGACATTGTCAGGGTCCTTAAGGAAAATGTCAGACGTTGAAGTCTACGGAGGTTCGGCACACACGGCGTGATGTGATGAGCGGAATGGGATTCCAAACGCACCCCGAACGAACGTTGCGTAACGAGCGCGCTGATGCGGCTGATATCTTGGCAGCCACAGGCAATCCAATCTGGGGCCAATTTCCTGTCCACAACTTGGCCGACGATACTCGAACGCTCGAGCGCCAAACCGCCCATCCACGATCTCTTGGAGGATCTGACAAATTTCGGACCCACCCTCGGGCAGGATCGGGCTGCGAAATCGGGCTACGAGTTTCAAGTAGGACCGGATTTGCATAATTTATTAATATTACTGCTGAGGTGGAGCGCCTACCCGGTGAACTATCAGCGTGAAGCGTATGCGGTGTTTTATCATCGTTTAGCCGTATCCGTTTTCTCCGTTCGTATTTTGGGGCTGAAGACGCCTATCGACCGGTATCTCTGCGTAGGCCACCATCGGCTCGTCCTAGTCGGGGGATCTTCCCGGTCGCCTTCAGCAGGGTCCGGACGATGGCGACTGCTTCACCAGCACCGGAAGCGCCTGAGATTGCGCGATCCGACACATAACCGGCACGTCGGCCGGTCGAGTGTGACTGGGGCGCTTCGGCGCTTCCCGTACCAACCGCCGCCGGTACCGCTCCCAGGCGCGGTTTCGCAGGAACCTCTGGAACAGCTCGTGCCGGCTCGGTATCGACTCGTCCAGGTACATCCGCAACCGGTGCCAGGTGTTGCCGATGTTCTGGTGCTTCAGCAGCAGCCAACGGCGCGGTATCAGCAAACACTGCGTACGGGTGCGGGCTACGACCCGGCGGTGCTGGAAGCGCTCGCCGATCCCGAACACGGCCCCGGACCGCAGTGTGCCGACGTCCAGAAAGTGATGCACGATCTGTTGCTCCTGCGGTGGTGGCGTCTGTAAGGGATGTTTAGCAGATCGCTGAAGAAGCATTCCCATAGGAGCCGAGCGTTATTCCCAGGGTACTTACGCGTAGAAACGATACGGCATGGTTTGGTTCGTAGTCTGGCTCGCTCCCGGGCACTTCATCGAAGGCGTCGGACCGTTGGCGGAACGTTTCGTGCCAGCGAACCAGCTCGTCCGGAGATTCGTCCCGGACCTCGACTAGGGGTGTTTCTGGTAGCACCACCAGCTGAAACGTGGCCCGTGAGCCCACCGTCACACGCAGCATCTGCAGGCACTGTAACAGCATGCACTGGCCGCTCAGCACGAGGTGCGCACAGGGTGGCTCCCGGTCGAGCAGGATCGTCTGCTGCGGGGCGAACTGTTCCACACGGGCCAGTATGCAGCACTCTCGGATCTGTTCATCGGTCCAGTATTTGAAGTACTCAAAGTGTCCCAACGTTTTCCGTAGCTGCTCGTAGCTGAGCCGAAGCGTGGGCGTACCGTTCTGCTGTAGCCCTGCCATCCACTGTCGCCATTCAGCACCAGATATTGTTGCCCGTAGTTCTGAACTCCAAATTCCGCAGGTAACCGTAACAGAGACCGACACACGCCTTCACGAACGTTCTGGACGACACTGAGCCTGGGCCGTATTCCTACAGGCAAGCGCTCCGGAGATTCGAGGAAGCCAGCGGCGGCTTACAACTTCTCCTGTGTATCGAAAACTGTACTACGCTTGCTACCTACGCTGCTGCTCGGGTCAGCTGTGTGTGGGCTAGGGTTGCGCCGTGCTTGTCATCGTCACATCGGCAAACTATTAAACGGCCTGCCGTGCCGTGCCGTGCATCCAACATGCCCTTACACCGCTTTGCCATAGGGTTAAGTGCTGTTAGATTGAGCGCTTTTAGCAGACCGGCACCAACCGGTGTGTCTGTGTATGTGAGTGTAAAGGACCAAAGTTTTGCGGCACCACGCGAACCGCCTTCCACCGTGTCGGTAGTGTGAGGTCCTTACGTTACGCATTTCCCCCCGGACTTACTACGTGGACTGCTAGCTAGCGAGTCTCTAGCAAAACGAGCCCACCTTTTACGGGACGGTGGAAGTCCAGGCGATGGTGCAGCTAGTGGTTGGATTTTAAAATACGCTATTACTTCACTTTTGAAAACGTCAAACTTTGTTCTGGAAATTTTGGCAACTTTTGAGTCGAAACTTTGACATTTACGAAATGGGACGCTAAACGTTTGCAGAACAGTGGGAAATAATAAAAACTTATTTCCAAAGTCATGGGTCTCCTCAACTTCCTGTCAAAACTGTCAAAGTGGCAAAGGAAATTTGACGAAGGAGCCGCTGCGCCGGAGCCGTCCTCCTCTAGACCAGTGATCTAGTACTGTGTCTAGGACCTAGTGGATCGTCAACTGCCAGGTTCTGCATTGAGTTGTTATTGTGGTTTCCCCGAAGGGTAGAACCACCAGTTGTCAACTCACGTTACACGACACGCTGATATCCGGTGCAGGACAATATAACAATCTAGTCTATTAATCAGTCCCCGTGCTCGCTGACGCTGGCGGCGGAGAATTGCGTGAAATTTGGGGGGCACGGGTTGATTGAACATATTGCTCTATTGTGTCGGACCGGTTCCAGCCGCAGAAAAGCGGAATTTCTACCTCCCCGAAATCCTTCTCCTGAAAACTGCAGACTCTAACTCGCCGTGGGGTTGGGGCCCAAATGTATGGTAAACCTCAAACGATACCAAGTTAAATGCCCCGGCCGAGCCTAACTTCCTAATAATGGCATTAAATAATGTTTTGGGGAGACTTACAAAGTCGTTGGTGGCCCGCCCGTCAGTAGCAATTTTCCCCGATGGCTTTTGGACACGCAATCATCGCATCGCGGGCGGTCGGTCGGTCGGTTGGTTCCTTGGTTCTGGCCACGGACAAAGTTTGGTAGGTATCCCGCCGGAAAGAAAGTTTCGCAAAGCCCCCCGGGGGACCTCCAGTCTGCCCTGGTATCGGTATCGTGAAGCTACGGAGCTCGACGCACTCGAGTTCCACAGACCCCGTTCTGGTGCTCCCGCGGAGCCATAAGTTTCCCAAATTTGTCCGGCCGGTCTGGGCTACGCAGTCGTTCCCACGCGCTGTAACGTTGATCTCGCTCGGTGACATTGACAGTAGATGGAATGATGGATTGTGGACGCATGACTGGTGTCGGTAAACTTAAAATTGATGTCGGAACCCTTTCTCCGACTGCTACGGATTGTAGCGGTCCCTTCGTCGCGTCGCTTAACGCCAATCATCAATAAAGCCGAAAATTTCGTATAGGAAGCAGTTTGCTCCAAGCGGTGCGACACGACTTAGGTGCCTGGAACGCCACCAGAGCACAACTGTTATTCTACACTTTATATAATTATTATATAAACTTTGTAGTTTCTGTAAATTTGGAAAATATGTATGGTGTCAAACGACTCACCGTGCAGGGTAAGCGAACACTTTTTTGGTGCTGCTTTTTGTAGTGCTGAACCAATCAAATCAAACGAAAGAGCAGCTTGAAAGCTTAACGTGGGAAACCACAGCGAAAGCCACACCGGGGGCTTCTGCCATCCAAACAGTCGGTGAATTATTTCACGAAACGGGTGAAAGATTCAATTCCGGACCAACGGTCGTTAAGGGAACGAATTTTTTTAAAATACTTTGTCGTTATTGCTATAATGAAATTTCAAGCTGTAGAAGAAATGAAAATTCGAGGTGTAGAAAGCAGAGTTGAAGTAACAACTCCTACGTGAGGAAATTCTACACCAACGTGAACTCGATTTGTTCATCTCTCGACTTGGATAGCTAAATTACTTGAAAATGGCACCCAAATGGCGAGATGTAAGCTAGTGCCAGTGATCGGGTAGGCCATATGCAATAGTTGGCTAATTGTGTCCAAACGGTCCATAACTTGCAGTAAGATTAACTAGTTCAGACTAAAGAGTACTAAAATTTTGATTACCGTATTTTTCCGTATATAACGCGCACCCATATTTTAAGAGAAAAAAATTGGAAAAATTTTTTTATTATACATTTTTCAGATATGTGATATCCAACAAATACCAAATAATAATAATGTATTATTCTAAATATTCTATAAATATTCTAAAGTAGACTAAAGATAAAATGCGTATACATTGCAAAAGACATACTAGTATTTTATATTTCGTAATAATCTTCAAACTCAGATTCACTGCAGTCTGACAAATTGATATTCTCTAATTGCTGTTCAATGTACTCCTCATTGTCACTCTCTGAAGAGCTACATTGAGACATTACAGTATCCGGAAATTTGTGATTTAAAAAAAATACTTAATTCGATTTTCGATTATTTTGTGGCGTTAGTTTGCTAAACGTGTCAGTGACTTATGGTGAAAAGTTCGGCCATTTTAAATTATCACTTAATCTTTTACAGCTGTTTTGGCCCATCGGCGATTTTTTGTCTCTTCCAAAAAATGGATGGCAAGGAATGTATATCAAATTTTATGTAGAAAACAAAATTAAGAGCGCGGACGCATTCAAAATGTTGACTAATGTGGCTAATGGTGAAGCTATTAAGACCAAAAACAGTGCTTATCGGTGGTTCAAAAATTTCTCAGAGGGCCGAGAAGATGTAAACGTCGAAAAGCAAAGTTTGGTCGAATGTGAACAAATTACCGCTTCGTGGTTAAGACCCCCAATTTTAGGTATATATTATATGTAACAATATTGTATGGATAATTATATTCCTAACAAATGTTTCATTTTATAATTCATTCAATAATACCATAAAATATGTACCTAAAAGGGCACATTTGTGTGTTTAAGAGACAACATTTTTACTCCCCTTGTATAACGCACACCCAGATTTTAGAGCTAAAAAAATTGGGAAAAAGGTGCGCGTTATACACGGAAAAATACGGATATTCTGGCCTGATTTAGCGACTTGCCATTTGCCGCCGGTAAGGAATGGTTGAGGTGTTATGCGGCAGTAGTTGGTACCTGTTGGTCTGGTACCAACATTCACCGAGAGATTAGGGAACTGTGTAAGTAACTAGCACTTTATTTCTGGGACAGGAAAGATGAGCAGTACATAAGCAGTTTCCGGTTCCACGAACCCAATGTCCAGCCCAACTTGAACCTGCCTGCTGATTGCTCCCTCTGTTTGTTTTCAGTTCATAGAAATAAATAAAAAAAGCCCTGGTGCATCGTTGACGCTACGTGTAGTCAATCATGCCCTTGATGATTTCGAACGCGTCCCGGGCGGTCGCCACGATGTTGGACGGTGGCAACAGGAAACCGTGCGTACCGGTGTCGGGAAGCGTCAGCGTGTAGCTGTACCGGATTCCCGCTCCATACCGTGCGTATTCGGCCGCGGTGCCCGAAGCCTGGCCCTCTAGCCCGGGGCTCGGCACAATCCGATACCGCACGTCACTGCCAGTTCCGCTCAGCGCTTCCAGAGCGACCGTTGCCATCTCGTGGATGTCACTCGGAGCGTCTACCTCGTCCTTCGGGCGCTTGTCACTCGGATAGGAGAGCACCTGACCGTATGCGTGGAGCGACACAAACAAGCGGATATTACGACGCCCGGCAGCGAGGAAGTCACGCAGGGCTCGCGTTTCGGGCTCGGAGAAGGGATCGCTTCCCGCAAAGTCTTCGCTGCACTCGTTGCGAAGATGAGGTTGGTGAGCCCAGTTACGGTTGAGGTCAACGCCGTAGCACTCCCGCTTGCTGGGGTCCGCCGCTGTCCCCGTCTGCCACCAGTTGAACCTGCGCGAGGAAACAGAATCGAGGATCAGTAGGTGCTCTTGCGTGTGAGCGAGGCTGCGCAGCGAAACCTACGCGCTGGATAGAACACCCTGGGGTCTGGGCTCCACCTGCGAGCGACTCTTGGACCACATCCGGTCGTGCTCGTGGCTGTACTCGTAGCCATCGGGGTTCAGTACCGGCAGCACGTACCAGTCGTACCGGGCCAAGGTTTCCTTCTCGGATCCGGGGTCAGACCCATTGACCACCGGGGCACCGGACTGCTGGAGTTGTAGAAGGTGGTTCAGAAACCACGTCGCAACTGCTGGACCAAGCCACTCGCGACCGTGAGCCCCGGCCTCGATGAAGATGGCCGGTCGCTTCTTCTGGGGCTTGCGGCGCTTGCGTCGACGCTCTACGCCCTGGACGTGGGAGATCGACGAGGAAACGCGTACCACCGTCAGGGGCCGCCCTTCGTACGAGCGGCCGACGTGGAGTAGCTGGACCCGCTGCGGGTGCTGCTGCTGTAGGTAGTCCAGAAACTGAACGATGTCGGCGTACCGATGGTAGCGGTACCACGTCAGCGAATGACCCTGCCGTAGCCTGTGCTCCATCTGCTCGCGCCGCGTTACTCGGGATTTCTCGTGTGCGATCGCCCGTCCCAGATCCTGTATGGTCGGCCGAAATTGGATGCCTTCGGCCAGGAGGTACTCGCGGAAGGTTTGCAGTGACTCCGGCGGCACCAGCACATCCGTGGGCCCGTGCAGCGTTGGGCCGAGCCACCATTGCAGCCGGCGACCGTCCGTTGAGCGCCGGAAGTCGTCCAGGTACTGGCGGTGCTCGGCGGTTTCCACGAACACGCGCCACAACTGGTGGCCAGCGTAGGAAACCTTTCTGGTCGGCCGCACCGAGTAACTACTGGAAGGAAGTTGGGTTGGGATCCCAGTGGCGGGCTTTGGTGGTTTCGCGGAGATAGCAGCGCCACCGAGCAGTTGACTGAACCAGCTCGCCGATGGAGCTACGGGTGATGGACTAGGCATCGCTGGTGGTAGTACAGACTCCTCCGACACATCGTTCTCCGTCACATCCGGCAGCCAGGGGTTGAAAAAATCCCAAGGCATCATCAGCTCGAACCATGAACCTGGGGTGGTGTTGGTGATCGTGGTAGGCTCTGACGGAGCCAAATCGTCCGGCGAAGGCGTATCGTCCAAATCGGGACTCCACGGGTTGTAGACC
The DNA here is from genome assembly GCF_943735745.2 of Anopheles bellator. NCBI lineage: Eukaryota > Metazoa > Arthropoda > Insecta > Diptera > Culicidae > Anopheles > Anopheles bellator. The sequence continues at coordinate 7,820,642 of NC_071287.1, read as the reverse complement.
AGCGGCATTGACAGCCAGGACGACGACGAGGGTGTCGATGGAACCGTGGCGGTACCGTTCCGACTGTCAACCGGGGCTACCGGTTCTCCGGAGGTACTGCGCGTCGGTCGCTTACGCGTTACCGCCAAAATGCGAGGTGTTGTGCTGTGGGCTCGGTCCTCCTCGGAGTCACCGTAGTCGTCGGGGGCTCCAACAGCGGACCCCCCGAACCCGAGCGAACTCACGAAGCGACCAAACGTGGAAAACATCCCGGTGAAGAATCCGGCCCCGTTCCCATCACCTACGTCGTCCTCGTCGTCGTCGTCGTAGTCATCGTCCGTGTTGCTGTAGTACTCATCGCTATCTTCCGCCCCGAACTGATCGCCTTCGCCTTTGCCACAACAGTCGTCATCCTCGTCCGACGAGGTCGCCTCGTCGTCGTCGCCGTACTCCAGGTCCTCGTAGCTGCCGCTCGATGCTGGACGCTTCTTACGGTGCCGCTTCTTGGTCGGCTTTCGACGCACGGGTCGACTAGTTTGGGAGTGATTCTCGGTGTCGTTCCCGTAGTCCTTGTCGTTGCTGGATGGCTGTCCAGCTTCAGTCTCATCGCTCTCGTCGTCGTCTTCGTCCTCGTCGTCCTCGTCATCATCGCCGTCCTCCTGGTCCTGGAAACCCGTCAATTCTCCGAAGTAGTCCTCTTCCGATTCCTCCTCACTGCTCTCGTCGTCGTCGTCGTCCGGGTCGGGCTTTCGAAAGGGCACCGTCGGTGGTGTAGCCGCCGTGTACTCGCTCGTCACCTGGATGTTGGTGGTCATCGTGTTCTTGCCCCCGTCCGTGCTCACGGCCCCCGGAAGCCCCGAGATGGTGACTCGGTCCGGAACCGTGAACCGCTTCGAGTCCGCCAGCGTACCCGGACTGAGTACCGTACTCCAGGACGGAGTTTCTGAAGTGATTGCTCCTGCGAGCGATATCTGCTCCGTGGAACCAGCGCGTTCCTCGGGTACGGCAGCGTTTCGCTTCACTTTCGCACTTCCCACGTTCAGTTCCACCGTGTCTCCGCCACGAGTCTCCTTCGACACTGCCTCGGTGCTAGTGAGAGCGTTCTCCATAAAGGTGTACACCGACTCCAGTACGCCCCCGAGCCGCTTGATGACCGGTGGATTCACGTAGACGTAGCTAGGCTTCTTCCGCTTCTTGAAATCTCCGATCGCCGGCTTTACCGTCGTGGTAGTGGTCGTCGTGCTGGGCCGCGTTGTCAGATGTCGTATTTTGGTTTTGCGTGTAGTGGTCTGGATGGAGGGAGCGGCCACCGTTGGCGTCGGTTGTACCGCGCTCGCTGGTTTCGGCACTAGCGTGCAGCTCAATAGGTAGTAACGACTCAGGAAGGCCATCATTTCAGGCGTCAACTCGGGCTGGGTTAGTACGGAACCTGGCCGGGTTTTCGATGGCCGCTTCTTCGTCCTTACGGGCCGTTTCACCTTATGGACCGGCGGCGCAGTTGATGGAGCAAGATCTGTTGATTGAAGTGGTGCTGACTGATAGTTGCCCTCGTACACGGAGTCGGTCTTGTTGCGTTTGTTCTGGGTCGAAAACAGCGCGTCCTGCACAGGTAACAGTGCGGCCATGGAAACCGGTGACGTTACGTGTGTCTTATTCTTGTGTCCCCACCATAGATCGATGTAGCTGGAGGGGCGTTCGCTCACCAGGTACTGGTAGTAGTGCTGGGGGCTCGTAAAGTTATCCTTACGCAGCAGGTCGCTCTTGGTGACGTACGCTGGCGGCTGACTCGGCGAGGTGACTCCTGGTGCGATACTTGCCAGACCGATGTGGTCCACTTCGAACGGATCAAGCTTTTTATTGTTGACGTAAATCCCACGCGCTGCTCGGGAATCACGCAGCATCAGCAACGCCAGCGTTGCGACGCGTAGTACTACGAGCACCATGCTGGATAGCAGACTGGGCACTCTTGGGTGAATCATAGCCACACACACCGTTTGAACACCGATCCGGTACCCGATTCTGCTGGAATCGCCACGAAGCGATCCGCATAGCTCCGGCGAAGGACTTCTACTGCGCTGTTGGCCGCCCAGACTCGCCCCGGGTTGCGGGAGCGTGCCACGAACTGTGACGCTCTACTGACCTAGAAGAATAGCTCAACGTTCAATGTCAAGCCGCGATCAGCGCACGCTCCAGTTGGTCGATAGCGTCAACGATCGATCCATTGTAGATAGTACCGGGCAACCGAGGCACCGCCTGCAATGTAACCGTGAACCCTGCCTAACGACCCATTACACCAACACCAGGGGGGTCGTGAGATTATTAGTTCTGCCAGCGCATATGTTGCTGGCCGGGGCCGCAATGTCTTTGCTAACCGGTGCATGGCTGGCTGGGAGTCTGGTAGAAGTCACGGAAGCGGCACCTGCTGGGCCTACCTTACAGAAAGAGTCAACGGAGCGCAACTGGTAAACGATGCCAGCGATCGGGCAATGACAATCGGGCGCGCCAAACAACGATCAAACAAAATAACCCCCGCGACCGAACCACCGGGGGATAGTGAAAGTTTGGGCAATAAGCCAATGATCATGGCTGGTGAAAATGATATGCAAACACAGTGACGTAGCGTGTAATGAGCAAGGTTTGTGGGAGGTACTGCTGGCTGCTCGCTGTCCGGTCTTGGTAAAGCAAACAACAGCCAGCTAGTGAAAGTTCTCCCCACGTCGCGTGTCGCGCATAATGCGGCCTCAGGTCCACGAGGCGGATGGCGATGCCTTTTGACAGGGCTTTTTTTTGTTTTATGATTCACGAACGATAACGGTGTCGCTATAGTATCCTTCAAAAGGGTTCGGTTTTTTTTGGGTAAGACATTCAAGAGCTGCATGTTTTGTAGTCGTCCAGTAGTCCAGATACCGTTTTAGAATTTTTATTTACGTACGCTAGAACTGCACCTGTATGTACTCCTGCCATTATCGACCAGCAAGGGTTTCCAGGAGCCATACCTAGTTTGTAGGGGAGTGCAGGTAGAGTGAAATACAACTTTACTGACGGTGGCACCTGCGGCAGTCCTACCAAGGATAACACTGACTGACATTGATTTGACGGAGAAGATGTACGCTAGACTTCCCGCCCGTTGATAGAGCAGTAGCTAACGCTCATCGTGGTTGTCACGCAGCTGGCCATGGGTTCTTGATTCCCGAGATCAGCATGCAGAGTGGGGCGGTTTGGCGTGGGCTCAAAAACCCCACTCGACACAACGTTACAGAAAGCAACAGCGATTAATATTGCTCCTAGGATAAAGATGCAATCCGGCGTAAGAACCACATGGTAGCCAAGGGCCAACGGGGACAGCGGCAATTTTACTTACTGCCACCTGGCCGCTATTAGGCTATTCTGAGAGTCGTTGAACTGGCGCCAGCTGTTTCCGCCTACGGTCGCCCCGATGCCGGCAGAGGAACTTCCATGGCCCATTTAGTTTTGCAACTAGACACAGTAGGCAATAGCAGCAGAGTCGGATGCCAAGAATGCGCGGCGCACGCGACATACTAGGCTGTTCAGTAAGTTCTTTGCCTCGATAAGAAAAACACATTATTATGATTTGAAATATACTTTATTATTCAGTAAGTATGGCCTTCCTGAACATCAATGCACTTGCTTTAACGAGACTCCAATATAGAAATTGCATCCCTGAGTGAGTAACTGGAAGGGCTTCAAAATACGCTTCCGCAGCTGTAGTGAATACGGTGGATACTCCAAGAGTTTGAACTCAAATTCAAGGATTTTTGCAACTTTCATAATGCTCTATTGACCTCGTGCATTGGTCCATTTTTGACGAATGTTTTTTCTACTATTTCAGATGTTCAGATTGCTCGATCGGAATGCATGTCAGATGCAAAAAGAACTTGCAGACATGTTAGGAGTTGACCACACGACAGTTTTCCATCGCATGAGTGCCGTGGGAATGATAAGAAAATTGTTTTATGGGTTCCCCATAAATTGAAAAAAGACACACTGAAAGAAGGAAAACCATTTGGGAATTTCTGGTTGCGCGACTGAAAAGAAAGGGGTTCTTGTACCGAATCATCACTGGTGATGAAAAGGAGAGTTATTACTAAAGGGGAGTTAGAATCATAAAGGCAAAAAGACCTGGATACAGCCTGGTGAACCAGGTCCATCGCAACCAAAGCGAAATATTCACTGCGCAACGGTTTCGCTGTGCATATGGTGGATGTGGATAAAAGCCATGATAAGCTGATTTTTCAAAATGACAACGCTCGACCCCAGATCGGAAAACTGGTCAAAACCTATCTCGAAAATGTCGGATAGAAACTGTTAAACCCCTCCGCTGTATGTTGCTCTTTCGGACCAGTATTTGTTCCGTTGCATGAGTAACGATTTGACAGCACAGCGGTTCACTTCTTATGAAAGTATTGAAAAATTGGTCTCTGAGTAGATCGCTCCTAAAGATAAGAAATTCGGTTGACACGGAATCGAGGAACTACTTACAAGATGGGAGAAAGTAGTAGCTAATGACGGACAATACTTTCATTAAGGTAGTCATACGTTTTGTTATTGTTGTTAGGTCACAAATGTTGAATAAATACCGCAAGAATTAATTCACACACCTAATAATAAAACACAATTAGGCTCGTAGCAGCCCCCTCCGTTGTCGAAGCTCCGAATTTAATGAGCAACCTAGTATTTACGTTACGGTCGTATCACCGGTTAGGGCAACAGATTGGGCTTAGGACAGGTTTTACGGTTCTAGCCAGAAAACACCAAGCGGCACCCAAAAGACCTGGCCACCCGTCAGCATAGAAGAAAATTAATTATTATATTGCAACACTTTCTCGTGCACGACAGCCATAGCCATGGCATGGCGACAGGTTGCAACGACACGCGGTTGGGGATAAATATTGCTCATTAATCGTCGACGCCGTGACGGAGTCGAGAGGAAAAGGGAGAGCGATAGAGAGAAAAAGAGAGTGTGGGTGTTCGATCACACGCATACTAAAGCGGGCTGCGCACCAGCTGCACGGCTAACGGAGGATGTGAAACGATCGCGGCTCAGTAGTAACCTCTGTTTGGACGGGGTGCGAACAGCTCGCTCCTGTTCGGGCTATAGTTTATTCTGAACGACGCTCTCGACTGATTATTATCCAGGCAGTCCCCCGCATGGAAAGCCCACAGGCAGTAGTGAAACGCGGGAACTGTCAGTGCTACTTCGGCTATCAACCCACCTGAAAAACCGCGTGCCGAGGTGATTCTTCGGTGCGTTCAGTGAAAAATTCTTCGGTGCGTTCCACTAAACTCGGTAAAAAACGTGTGTGCAGAAAAAACAGGTTCGAGTGCATTCCTTTTGCATTCCACGTCACGTGGCGCGCCCGAACCGGTTTTTTGTGCTTCTGTTTTGAACGCTTCCTTCATTTATTGCAGCTGCCGGCAAGTAGTTCTCACAGCCACACGCATAGCGAGCGTCGACAATGCAGGAAGCCGACCGCCCGGATGACGTCCGTCAGCCACCACCACCGCTGGAGGCATCTGGTGACCACCAACAGCGGCACGGTACGATGCAACTGCAGTCGATGCCCCCCAACGACGGTGTCGTAAATCCTTCGTTCGAGGACGCACCGGAACGAAAGCCCCCCGTAACGGTTGTGCCGGCGTTTGGAACGGAAAAGACCGCCGGGCATGGTCCGCATTCCGAGCGACCCACAACGTGAGTGTTGCGTTCCGTTACCCCTCGTTCGTTCGTTCGTTCGTTGGGGAGGATGTGCGCGTCTTATCGGTCCCCTGTTTTATCGGCCTTGGCAGTAGCAGGAGGGTCGCAGACTCACCGCATCTCGACAAGGCAACGCTGTCTCTCTCAGTCCATCTCCGGTACCCTTTAATACCTGTATGTGACCTCTCGTTTATAGGTTAAGCATAATCGCGCACGTTCTGATCGCACTGCGACGAGAGAGTTTATTTTTAGTGCAACCAATACGATGCAGTAGTAGATGCTTGGATTGTTGGAACACTGTCATGCCGTCCGGTGCTGCCGAAATGGTCACACTAAACAATGTTCTTTGGTCAACCTTTTAGCAGCATACAGTTCCTCATGGGTTCCCACCCTTACATTTTCTCTCTCTTGCGCTCTCGCCGATGCCAGAGTAACAGTTCCTGAATCCGTGTCACCGATCCGATACCGATCCACTTAGAACGCCGGATGGACAATGTGGGGCAATAAGATTAACACCAGCACGATCTGTTTCCTCGACAGCTACCTTGAAACCACCATGCACATCTTTAAGGGCAATGTTGGACCAGGACTGTACGCGATGGGCGATGCGTTTCGCAATGGCGGGCTGCTGCTCAGTCCCATCCTTACCCTGTTTCTTGGCGTGGTCTCGGTGCACAGTGAGCACATACTGGTGAGTAGCGTTTCCACGGTCCGAGTCGTTCCACCTCACCAGCAAGGACTGTCCGTTTCACGATTTATTCGAACGGTGTTTCTTCGGCAGCTCAACTGCTCCGGTAGATTGCAGCGCAAGTTAGGGCTCTCGGCGATGCCCGACTTTGCTGAAACGGTGGGCCTCTGTTTCGCCCACGGTCACCAACGGTTGCGGAGCTGGTCCTGGACGATGCATCGGGCTGTCAACGTGTTCATCTGCCTGACGCAGCTCGGTCTGTGCTGTGTTTACTTCGTGTTCATCAGCTCCAACGTAAAGCAAGTAAGACAGGTGGCTGGCAGCAGTTCACAAGGGCACCATTCGATCAGAGGCCCCTAGCCCGGACATCCGGTATGTGCTCATTGTCTCTTGATCTGGCTCTTCCCTCAATCTCCTCTTAACTAGCTGTACGACTACTACGGTGTGGTGTTTGACGTGCACTGGCATATGCTGATCATTTTACTGCCGATGGCGCTACCGGCATTGATCACCAATCTCAAGTACCTCGCGTGGTTCATGACGGTCGGCAACACGTGCATGGTGCTTGGTATCGGCATCACCTACTACTACACGGTGCAAGATCTACCACCCGTCAGCGCTAGTACCCGAGCGTTGGTGGGCAGCTGGCGTACACTACCGCTCTACTTCGGCACTGCTATCTTCGCCTTCGAAGGTATTGCGCTGGTGCTGCCACTCAAGAGTGCCATGCGCAACCCCGCCAACTTTTCGCGACCATTCGGGGTGCTGAATGTGGGTATGACCGTGGTGACAATGCTGTTCGCCACCACCGGCTTCCTGGGCTACCTCAAGTGGGGCGACACGGTCAAGGGTAGCCTCACGCTCAACCTACCCGACGGTGAGCTGTGCGTATCGCTATGCGTGACTGGAGCGCGACTTGGTGCTCTGCCACTGCTGACCGGTTGGCTACATTTTACAGGTTGGCCCAGAGTGTCAAGCTAATGATCTCCACCGGCGTCCTGCTAGGGTACTCGCTCCAGTTTTTTGTAGCTATCCAGATAATGCTGCCAGCTGTACGGCGACGGTTTGATCCACTGCACCGGCATCCAATGCGCGTGGAGCTCACCTTCCGTATGCTGATGGTGCTGTTAACATGTACGAACCTCCTCAGTATCGGACACTTAGTTGAACGTTTAAAATGACCGTCCGTTTTTGTTTTCATTTGCGTGTAGTTCTGATCGCGGAAAGTGTACCTAACCTAGGGGCCTTCATCTCGCTGATCGGAGCTCTGTGCTCCACCGCCCTTGCTCTGATATGGCCACCCGTCATCGAGATGACACTGTTGGCGGCTACTTCACCCGGCGAAAAGTCGCAGCTTACTTGGGCTCTGTGTGCCAAAAACGGGCTGATTCTTCTGATCGCTAGTATCGGGGTTGTAACAGGCACGTACGAGAGTCTCCTGGCACTGGCTAGAAGCTTTTGAGCCATCGTGCAATTAAACTGACCTACTGTTACCACGTCGTAGCCAGTCAACGAGCGAGTATTCAAGTACACGAAAGCTAAAGGAGGTATATACGTAGTGCTTGAGATATCGCTGAGGAGATTTGACAAACTCTTGTGATATTCTTAACTCAATACCATACTAATGACAAATATATTTGTATTTTCCAGAGTACCTGGGTAGCATATCCAAGGGTACAATTATGAAACCAGACTCTTTTTTACTAAAGAAAACATACATTGATTGCATTAAAATGAAAATCTCTACCTGTTTCAAAGTATTAGCCATCTACATTTATGCCATTTCTACGGCAATGAGTGGAGGCCACATCAAACGAACTTCTTCAAGCCGTTTTGCCACAGTTAACTTCGAAGTTAAAGCGTTGCTCGGTAAGGGCGTGTCTTTGCGATGTGAAAGGATGGTTCTCGGAAGGAGCCAATTTTCGTTAGTAAGAGAAATGTGAAAGAACTTCCTGGTTAAATGATTCAATTCTTTTCCTGACCATTTTCCAGTGGGCGATGGAACGTTATCATGCAATGATATTCCTGAAAATTTTCATCCAAAACTTCCTTCAAATGGTAGTGTTGTATGTCAACCGATGTATCAGGTTTGAGTTGCTCAAACTAAATCAGAGCTTTTTGTTCAAACCGTTTAGGTGTCTACTTCGCCCAAAAGTTCTTGAAGTTCCCTGAACTAAAACTTTTTCGGAGGTCTCGGAGATTTCATACGAGATTTCACACGAAGATTCTATACGAACCAATCACTAAATGGCACACAGATCATCAATGGCTGACCAGCCATTTCAACTACCTGAACGCCAGTAATCAGCAAGCAGCGTCTGAGGTTGAAATGTATTCTAAATTTTACTTTCAATGTACCGCTGCTCAAACTTGCAGTCGGTTCTTAGGTAGGTGAGCCAGTAGCTATCCCTTTTGCTGCTTGATTACATATTTTTAAGTGCGCTTCGAATTGCCCATGATTTTTTTCCGTTCAAAATTTGCCATCATTTTTAGAATGGACGCCGGTTTGTGCCTAATGGTTGCACATCATGCGCACTACGATGGTTTGGTGATCGGGGTGGAATTCGTCGTAGCGCAGCACAAAACACTTCGGGTGTGAGAATCATTGACAACGACACGACAAACGCGGCGATGGCAACATGCGTGTGATTGATCTGCGCGTGGTCGGTTCAGTGTGCTTTCGGCCACTGTGCGGCGAAGATCATCTTATCTTGAGTCCTGCGCGAACGGCAAGACGTTCCACGCGTTGTGTAGCTAACATTTGTGTAAAATCACCAATTGTAGGTAACTGTGTGAGCTATGATCCTTGCTGGCAAGCTCGTTGTTGTCGTGTTTCGGTTATTTTTGGCGTAACGGGGGCCCGGCCCGGTAGGAATCGAGCGGTGGCGGGTGTTGTTGTGTACGATAAAAGGCCGTTTTGCGATGGTTGTGTTTTTTTTTGCTAGTAACATAAATATTTCTCGAGCGTTTCTAATGTGACTAAGCATGCGCATGCAATTGACCCGCACGCTCATTAGTTAAATCATTATGTTCCTGCATAGGTAGAAAGCGGAGCATGATGAGATTGTGTCCGCTCGCTGGAATCAAAATATGCAACGTTCAACCGAGTTCAAGTCGAGCACATTCAAACGTACCTCAACCGCCAGAGCTGGTTGGTGCGGGAGCCCGCTATGCTTTCTTTGGCCGTTGTGTCACGAATTGCATATCTTGAGCCCCTTTCTGGCGTTCGAAGACGTACAAAGTAGACATGAAGGACGATGTACGGTGGCTGACTCGACACTAGCAGCTTTAGGATTCGCACTGCCGTAGCCGACGTTCGGACGCGAAGAGGACGCTGCCCGAAAGGATTGGGCCCGCTCGGTAATGGCCTCTGGCCACCGCTCGTAAAGCAGCGCCACGGCACGCACGGGTGTGGCGCTGATACGCGTGTATGGCAAAGTGTTAGACGCATGATTGAAGTAAAACGAGCATGAAAAGCCATAAATTACCCCGGGCGAGAATTCATAACAATTAACCGAAACAAACGCTCGTGTTCCGCCGAGCGCCAGTAGACTCAGGTTTGGATCAACCGATGCAAGCTTGAGTGAGGGGATGATGTGGGAAGGCATTAGAACGGGGGTGTCGCAAACAAGACGCGCCCTCGGAGCTGGCTTGTGAGTTTGGCGGTTTTCTTTTCGTTTCAGATTCAGTTGCGTTTACAGAGTTGCACAATCGGGCCCAAACCGACACAAATCGGCGAAAAATCTCGTTGCCTCGCCGGTCGTGGAAGAAAGGTAAAATTACGTGTACTGTTTTGGGGTTTACATACAGTGCCGTGTATGTGAGATTGTGACCAGTAATATTTTCCGGTCAGGCTCTCTATGCCATCTGTGAGCGTTAATGGAGCTCACACGTGTCTGCTTTGGAAATCTTGACTTCGTCTTGCAATAATAGATGACGACAGTATTTCGAGTGGCTCCAATAGAGGAACCTCCCGAGCTCGTCCTCTACCTACTCCGTTACTTAGATACTCCGAAGGATGAAGTTCTTGATCGAAGATTTCGCTTTACAAGGCAAAATCTGTTTGTATAGATGATATCTATCAAGGTCATGGCTCTGTTTGGTATCTGCACTTATGGTATCATGGTAAAGATGAAGTACTGCTCAGGTGGGCAGAAACTGATGAGCAGTAAAGTGTAGACAACCGATACAGTACTTAACATACTGTACTTAACTTAAAAAAATCCGCTTCGTTTAGGTCGTTAAACACTCCGACCCCTGTGAAGCATTCTATTCATCATTCTATCTATAATCACCGGTAGTTCACCCAATCTCCTTCGCATTATTTATTATTTACTTTCCTCTCTGTCTCTCTCACTCTCTTTCATTGTTGCGCAACAGGGGTTCCTAGTTAGCGGGTGTAAAATGAGCGGATAGTGTAATCGAGTAAAAATAGGCAATCCGTCTCCCGGGCTCGACTGGTTTTGATGGGGGTTACAACAAGATGGCAGTGACCAGCATGGGTCGGTGGGTGGGTATACATTTTTAGCGGTCAGAAATTTAAGCGTCTCAACAACAACAACAACAGGAACAAAACGCGCTGTGGACGTTAAAAACAAACGCGTGATTTAGAATTTAAAACAGAGAAGAAAAAAATCAACGTGAGTGGCGTCGGCGTCTGTGGTTTTTGTGATCCGGATCGAATCGGACCCGGGACCGTGTTGTATAGAGGATTTGCTTCGTACTCCTTTCGCTCGGGGATCAGCTGTACTTTGTGCAAAAGCAAACTTTGCTACGTCCACCGTCGAGTGGTTAGACTAGAATATATCGTTCTCGGTCTGTCTATTTTACTTTCAGTGTTAAATATGAAATTGTTTCGGGTGCAGTGGATGCAAATTTTGGGTTTCATGGGCCCCATCGTATTGGTCGAGCCGTCCGATGTGAGACTTTCGTCAATATGTTGATGTTGATTGCATAGCTTTATCGCTTTTTCTTTAGTGCTTTTTCACGGCACCATGCTTATTAAGTAATAGAGCCCAAAAATTTATTATTTTTCTTTTCTTATATTTTTGCTCGCTGTGGGTGCTCAATTTCGTCAGACTTGTTGTCATCGGAAAGCGTTCGTACCAACAGTTTCTTGTCATTGTGAGCGAACCCCACGTGTTCATGTCTGATAGTGTTTTGATTGGGTTTCTCTTCTCATAAGGTTAAGGCCTAGTTAGTCAAATTTTGAAGACCCTAGCTGAGAAACCAAAAATGGGAATGGGAAAATGGGAATAAAAACAAAAAAAGGGTTATCGTAGTATAAGCAATTATTCCCTAGTTTAAACGTCGCACACTTTGTTTTCTAATCACAATGGTCGTGTTCTGTTGCAGGTAGCTTAGAACTCAATTGTAATGCCGGTGGCCATTTCCGTGGAGGACTATCCGGGTGCGGAAGGGTACCAGCCGCGTCCCATGCTAGTGTCGTTCGTCGGTGATGGTGGATGGGCGCTGGGAAAAGGCGAGCAGCCGGCGAAAGGCTTTTGGCGGCCTTCGCTGGTCGCCGACTCCACTGGAATGACGAAAATGACGGCTATGACGGAGTTTGATGACGGCCGCTACCACATGCATCATCATCACCACCGAGAACGACCAGATCACGACTACGCCGATGACGTCATCACGGTGCAGGGCGTCCAGCCGCACCACAAGACTAGCTACCTGGAGACGATGATGCACCTGTTCAAAGGGAACATTGGCACCGGCTGCTACGCAATGGGAGACGCGTTCAAAAATGGGGGCCTCTTGTTTGGAACCATTGTCACGCTTCTGCTCGGCTTCGTGTGCGTTCACTGCCAGCACGTACTGATCAACTGCGCGAATCTTATGCAGGATCGGTGCCGGCGAGAGCGCTATGAGAAGCGCCACATGACGCGTAATAATAGCGGCGTGTTGGGGCCACCGCCACCCGAGCCACACGAGCCACCGCCGGATTTCGCCGATACCGTCGGGCTGTGTTTCCGGTATGGCCCACAAGCCACCTGTCACTGGGCCGCCACAATGCGTCGCACCGTCAACGTGTTCATCTGCGTGACCCAGCTCGGGTTCTGCTGCATCTACTTCGTGTTCATCAGCTCCAACTTTAAGCAGATCGCCGATCGATACGGACTGGTTCTCGACGTGCGCCTCATCATGGCGCTGCTGCTCGTCCCGGTCGTCCTGACATCGATAATCACCAAGTTGAAGTTCTTGTCGTATTGCTCGCTGGCCGCCAACGTACTGATGACGATCGGCATCGGCATCACGTTCTACTACGCGCTCAAGGATCCGCTGCCGCCGGTAGCTGAGCGTCGCCTGATAGGCAGCCCCGAGCAGTTGCCGCTTTTTTTTGGGACAGCCATCTTCGCATTCGAGGGCATCGCCCTCGTCCTGCCGCTCCAGAACGAGATGAAGTACCCAGCCGATTTCAGTAAACCGTTCGGGGTGCTGAACCTAGGGATGGTGTTCATTGTGTCGCTCTTCAGCACGTTCGGCTTCGTTGGCTACCTGCGCTGGGGCGACGCAGTGGAGGGCACCATGACACTTAACTTGCCCGACGGCGAGCTGTAAGCGATTTCTCGATACCTCGACTGACACGTGTTAACTTTCTAACCCATCTTTCTGTCGCTCCCTCGCTGTCTTGCAGACTGGCCGAAAGTGTGAAGCTGATGATCTCGACCGGAGTGCTGCTCGGGTTCGCATTGCAGTTCTTCGTCGCTATTATGATCATGTGGCCGATGGTGGGATGTCGCTGGACATACGCCTCTCGGCACCCGGTCAAGGCCGAAATGATGTTCCGCGTAGTAATGGTGCTGATCACCTGTTAGTATGATGCTGATTTAACCTATGGCCCTCGCACGCCCTACTACTTACCGCCTTTCTGTTCCATGTTTCTTTCCACCAGTTGTCATCGCCGAGTGTGTCCCGAAGCTGAGCCTGTTCATTTCGCTGATTGGGGCGTTCTGCTCGTCCGCGTTGGCCCTCATTATACCGCCGATCATCGAGCTGATCGTGGAGTTCAGCGGCGTAAGCTCCCGAACGCCCTACGCTCGTGGCTTGCTGGTGCTGAAGAACGGCTGCATCCTCCTGATCGCCCTGGTTGGCTTCGGTACCGGCACCTACGAAAGTGTGTCGAAGATCATTCAAGAGTTCTAGCGACCCGCGGCATACGACATGGTTTTTAACTTTGTTTTATCTATTATTAATTTAATTGTGCATTTCAATTTAATTTTCTTTATATGTATATCTTGATTTTTGATAACTTTAATTTCCTGCAAAGTTTAAGCCTTTGCAAAAAAGGTGCATGATTAAAAATATAGTTAAGGTAGGATAAACTTACGCGAAATTATCAAGAGATGCTGTGGCTGTGAGTAGTAAACGTCGTGAACGGCGTCATCCATCGACAATAATCATATGCGAATGCGACGAATGCGCTATATGTGCAGCATTCCTTTATTAGTCCATCAGTTGATATGTTATATCTAGAACCAGTGGCATCTCGTATTTAGTCAAATCGAACCTTAAAAACTCATTTATAATCGACTCTGGCATGTTTACGATTTGCGCGAACTTAATCTCATTAAGAGTATGCAAATAGCTTTAGGTATTTGAACCCATCGTAGCGACATAAAAATCAAACACCGACATAAAAAAAGCGAAATAGACTGTGACACCGTCCATAAACATTTGTATCACGAATAGCCCGGGGCCGTAACTTCTCTTGCACCGTGCAGGAGTCTAATTATGTTTGTAAAGGATCATTCAGTCCTTTCGATATCCCTCTCTGATAAACCCGACAGTTTCAAAAGCCAAGTCATGAACCAATGTTAGCTGAGACAATAACCAAGATCATCAAACTGGCCATGTCTCCGCTAGAAAGGCAGTGACTGAGGTTTGAACGTGATCCATAGTTTTCTTTCAACTAAGGATAAGGATTTAGAATCTTGTATACTGCTATTTAATAAATGGAATGAAAGCACCCGATCTCTCACATACATCAAAACTTCCATCCTCCCCTGAACGGGCAACACCTCCAGCCAACATCAAAACGTCATATCTCGGCTGAGAATAGGACATACTAGACTAACACACTCACACCTATTAGGCCCTGTTCCATCAAGAAAGCCTTTATATCAGTTCTGCGGAGTTGACATTACAGCAGCTCACGTACTTTTGAACTGCTATGGCTACTTCTCAGAAAGATCAATTCGTAAAATAGAACAGGACATATCCCAAATCCTCTGCAACCATCCTAACTAACAACGTAAACTGTTAAATTTCATCATAAGAACCGGATTATACACTCAAATCTGAGTACTTTCAGATACACTTATACCAGCAAAAACTTTCAGTAACGACCACAACAGCCAATAAAGAAACGAATGAAGCTCTGCGCTCAAAGTCTCTATAAGAACACAAGCACAACAATGCTATTTAATAATAAGTTATTTGAACTCTTCCATTACACCATACTTCGTAAAAGAGGGCTAAAAAATCCCCGGTCTATGAAAGAAAAAGTGTTTTTTATAAGTTCAAAATTGTTTTTTTTTTTTCATCTACGTAGTCTCTGTAGCAGCAGTCACACAATCATTCCAGGACTAATCTAGTATTTCAATACCAATAAACGAACAACGAAACTCGAGCTCTGTCATAATAAAATACAGACGCCTCAGAGAGGATCAAACGATGGAAGAACGGGTGAGAGAATCAAAGCGCGAGGATAATGCATACAAGATTCTAAATCCTTATCCTCAATTGAAAAGAAAATATGGATCACATTCAAATTACAGTCACTCCCTTGCTAGCGGAGACGTGGTCAGTTTGATTTGTCAGTTTGTCGAAAGAACTTAATGATCTTTTACCAACAAATTATGGACCCCACAAATGCTACTGCACCTGGCATCTTCAATGGTGCATAGTTATCAGATTAATTTAGTCAATAGATTTGAAACATATTATTAATAAAAATGGCTCAGTTTGTTCTCTAAAACGAATAAAAAGTAGTATAAAAAATGGACAATTGTATCAGCGTCATATGCATATTATCTAAATGATTCGGAAATGCATTACAATACATTGAATTACAAAGTCGAGGCGTCGTCAGTTAATGGATTCAATTTCGTTCTCTTAACTCTCGTTAGGAGTCAAATAAATCATCACATTCGTTACCAATTTAGTTTATTAAAAATGTTTGCATTTATTTATTCGATTCGTGATACAAATGTTTATGGACGGTGTCACATTATATTTCGCTTCTTGTATGTCGGTGTTTGATTTTTGTGTCGAATAAGTTCAAATGCCTAATGCTAGTTGATTACTCTGAATGAGATTCAGATTAAGTTCGCGCAAATCGTAACCATGCCAAAGTTGATTATTTATGAGATTTCAAGGGTTCGATTTGGCTAAATACGAAATGCCACTGATTCTACACATAAAATATAAACTGATAGACCGATAAAGGTATGCTGCATGTATAGCGCATTCGTAAACGTCCCTGGCTAACGGAAAATGATTATCGTCGATGGATGACACCGTTCACGACGTTGAGCACTCACAGCCACAGCATCTTTTGGTAATTTCGAGTATGTTTATCTTATCTTAACTATATTTTAAGTTATACACCTTTTGTTGCAAAGGTTATTGAGCAAAAAATGACCGATTGAAAAAATTGAGCAAACGGGATTGATAAAAGTTATCAAAAATTATCGAAAAAATATAATAAAATATGGAAAAAATTGAGCAAAATGGATTGATTAAAGTTATCAAAAATTATGAAATATATAAGGAAAATGGCATTCACAGAAATGCACAATTGAATGCACAAATTAAGCAAATGCAAAAACCATGGCGGGTGCCGCGGGTCATTAGAACTCTTGAATGATCTTCGACAGACTTTGGTAGGTACCGGTGCCGAAGCCGACCAGAGCGATCAGGAGGATGCAGCCGTTCTTCACCAACAGCAAGGTACGAGTGTGGGGTCGAGAGTTTACTTCGCTGAACTCCACGATCAGCTCGATGACCGGCGGTATAATGAGGGCCAACGCGGACGAGCAGAACGCCCCAATCAGCGAAATGAACAGGCTTAGCTTCGGGACACACTCGGCGATGACAACTGGTGGAAAGAAACATGGAACAGAAAGGCGGTAAGTAGTAGGGCGAGTGAGGTCCATAGGCTAGATCAGCATCATACTAACAGGTGATCAGCACCATTACTACGCGGAACATCATTTCGGCCTTGCCCGGGTGCCGAGAGGCGTATCTCCAGTGGCACATTACCGTCGGCCACATGATCATAATAGCGACGAAGAACTGCAGTGCGAACCCGAGCAGCACTCCGGTCGAGATCATCACCTTCACACTTTCGGCCAGTCTGCAAGACAGCGAGGGAGCGACAGAAAGATGGGTTACAAAGTTAACACGTGTCAGTCGAGGTATCGAGAAATCGCTTACAGCTCGCCGTCGGGCAAGTTAAGTGTCATGGTGCCCTCCACTGCGTCGCCCCAGCGCAGGTAGCCAACGAATCCGAACGCGGTGTAGAGCAACACGACGAACACCATGCCGACGTTCAGCACGCCGTACGTTTTGCCGAATTCGGCTGGTTCCTTCATCTCGTTCTGAAGCGGCAGGACGAGAGCGATACCCTCGAATGCGAAGATGGCTATACCGTAGAAAAGCGGAAGCTGATCGGAGCTGCCCATCAGGCGACGCTCGGCTATCGGTGGCAGCGGATCCTTGAGCGCGTAGTAGAACGTGATGCCGATGCCGATCGCCATCAGTACGTTGGCGACCAGCGAGCAATACGACAAGAACTTCAACTTGGTGATTATCGATGTCAGGATGACTGGGACGAGCAGCAGCGCCATGATGAGGTGCACGTCCAGAATCAGCCCGAATCGATCGGCGATCTGCTTAAAGTTGGAGCTGATGAACACGAAGTAGATGCAGCACAACCCGAGCTGGGACACGCAAATCAACACGTTGACGGCGCGGCGCATGGGGGTGGCCCAGCGACGGATCGCACGTGGCCCGTAGCGGAAACACATCCCGACGGTCTCGGCGAAGTCGGGCGGCGGCTCTTCTATCACGACCGACGGCGGCGGCGACAACATGCTGTTGTTGAACACCATTTGGCGCTGCTCGTGACGCGCTCGCTGGTTGCGGTCCTGCATAAGCTTCGCGCAGTTGATCAGTACGTGCTGGCAGTGAACGCACACGAAGCCGATCAGAAGCGTGACAATGGTGCCAAACAAGAGGCCCCCATTTTTGAACGCGACGCCCATTGCGTAGCACCCGGTGCCAATGTTCCCCTTGCACAGCTGCATCATCGTCTCCATGTAGGTAGTCTTGTGGACGTCCTCGCCCTCGGGTCGTTCGATCAGAGGATGGTGCGGCGGAACGCCCTGCACCGTGATGTCGCCATGGTTTTGGTCGGGACGTTCGCGTTGGGGATAGAGCGGCTGCAGTGGCACAATGATGACCTCATTGGCGTAGCATTGGTTGGGACGCTCACGGCGGGGATGCAGCGACTGCAGGCCCTGCACCGGCATGTTGTCATTGGCGAAGCTAACCTCACGACGGGGAAGGAGCGGCTTCAGGCCCTGCTCCGGGACGACGTCATTGGCGTAGTTGTTCTCTGGACCCTCACGACGAGGATGCAGCGACTGCAGATCCTGCAGCGGCATGTTGTTATTGACGAAGTTAACGTCGCGACGCCCACGACGGGGATTCAGCGACTGCAGATCCTGCAGCGGCATGTTGTTATTGACGAAGTTGATTTCGCGACGGCCACGACGGGGATTCAGCGACTGCAGATCCTGCAGCGGCATGTTGTTATTGACGAAATTGACTTCGCGACGGTCACGACGGGGATTCAGCGACTGCAGATCCTGCACCGGCATGTTGTTATTGACGAAATTGACCTCGCGATGCATACGACGAGGATGCAGCGACTGCAGATCCTGCAGCGGCATGTTGTTATTGACGAAGTGTGCCTCACGATGTTCACGACGGGGATTCAGCGACTGCAGATCCTGCACCGGCATGACGTCATTGACGTAATTAAGCTCACGACGGGGAAGAAGCAACTGCAGGTCCTGCACCGGCATGACGTCATTGATGTAGTGCAGCTCGGAACGTTCCCGGCGGCTATTGAGCGACGGCAGTTCCTGCTCCTGCATGACGGCATTACCGTTGCTTTGATCGGGTCCTTCGCGCTGGGGATGGCGACGCGGGACGCCCTCCAGCGTGACGCCCTCCAGCGTGATGAAGGCATTGACGTAGTTTCCGTCGGATCCTTCGCGGGCCAGGCGCCGGCGACGCTGCGTCATGTCGACGTAGAGAGAGTTATCAATGCCCGTCGTCTGCACCGTTCCAACGGAGTCGCCGTCCGGCGGGAACCGCCAAGTGTGAGATGGGCGAAAGTCCTGCAGCGAAGGCGTCCATTCGCCAGCCCCTTCGGGTGACATTAGCGGGGGGCGCGGGAACACGCGCGGAAGCGTGCGCGGGAGCGCGCACGGGAGCGGGCGCGCCCGAGACGTACTAGGAGTAGGAAAATCCGCCATCTCAATGGCTTCCCCCGTCTCCGAATCGGTCTGTTGGACGAGAACATGATCGTTACTATAAGAAGACCCAGAAACGCTGGATGCCCACGATGAGGCTGCTGCACACGTATCCTTAACTCGAAATTAATCGTATACAATGGAGGGAAACAAACTCGAAAATAATGGAGAATGTTTTACTTAGTCTGGGCCAATGTCGACGAAAAAGATGAACTGGTCGTACTCAATGAGTCACCACCGGACTGGAGAATGACATAAGAACAAAACAGCAGTTTTTCTGGACCTTTACTTTATTTTATTGCTGCTGTGTGATGAAATTTATGTTGATACCAAACATGCGATGGTGAGTGATAGATATTTAAATTACATCTACTCGTCCGGGATGGCAAAGCAATTATGCAACCCCAAGGGCTTCTGGCAATAACACGACCTAAAATGCGGCAATAACACGGCGTAAAAATGTTCAAAGGGTGGTCCAGCTTGGCCATGGCCCGGCTATGAGTCATCGGGTTCCCATCGAGTGGAATGCGCTTGCGAATGGCAGCGCGTCTTCCCTCGCGAGCCCATGATAAGACCGGAACCGACCGGAGCAGAGGATGCCTTCCACGCACCGATGCCATAAAATATTGCGGTTGGGGGGCGCGCACATAAAACCAACGCAGCGCGCAACGCAGCGTCCGGATCGTTGGCGAAGCTTTTCGCGAAGCAACGCACAAAGTCCAACTCCAGGGCGCGTCGATGTTTTGTTTTGGCCATGAAACCGAACAATGCTGAGCGTGAGTGTGTGGTCCGTCTGGGCCCCATAAATCATCGCCGACCCCCTTCGGGCCGGAGCAAAGACGAAACCCGGTGCTCTTCGAGGATGCCGGGCTTCGGTCGTAAAATTGACCGGGACTGGCGATGGCGATCGGCTCAATTTGGGAACCTCAAATGAGTTTCCCGTGCCGACACAAAAAAAGTCACCATGTTGTTTGTTTGGGGGTTCATCGTCATTGTGCCGCCCGTACTATTGCTCAGCTCTGGTGTGCGTTTCATAATCCTCTGGAGTCTAACCCTCTCGGACTGGAGTAAGTAGTCCGTTGTTGTTCGAAAATGTGTGGCTTGGCTTCGGTAATAAAACCGGCTGGAACCAATCGGGGGAATATGTACGCCGACGAGATCGACGAAACTCAAGAACCTAGAGAGACTTTCACCCGCCGATACTGGAAACAGTTGGGGTGACAGTATACATCGCCGGCACGTAACGCAGAATTGACACCCCCGAATCCCTGTAATACAGACTCTAGGGTGCGTCGTGGTCCCATTGCCTATCGAGTACCCCTTCGGATCGAAGTAAAAATCCATCGTTGTTTTCGAAAACGACTCGCTTGGCTTCGGCCATAAAACCGACTGGAACCGATTGGGGAAATATGGACTCCGTCGATAGCAACGATCGATCGAAGCAACTCGAAGAACCTAGAGTACATTTCACTAGCCGATACTAGAAAGGGTTTGGGGTGACAACATACATAGCACAGAATTGACACCCGAAATTCCCCCAATGCACACTCTTGCTTACGCATCAAAGACCGGGTCGTCTCGAACGTTGGCAGCGCTTTTCAACAAACGCAAAATGCAAAACACAAAACGCACAACGCAAACGCATTCCTATCCGAGGACCCGCCGACGTTGGCAATAAAACGCGAACAAAGCCGGTCGTGAATGTGGCGTTCGCCGGTGGAGTCCCATCGTTCTTCGTCTACCCTTCGTCGGGCTGGAGCAAATGAAGCGTTGCGCAGAAAAATAATTCTCTAAACGCTCGAACACATGTGAAGATGAGTCGAGATCGATGCAGCTCAAAAACTTGGAGTGAGTTTCACGCGCTGATCACGGCGGAACGGATTGGGGACGAAAAACGCGAAAACCAACGCAAATCAAGCGTTGCGCAGAAAAACAATTCTCCAAACCCTTGGCAGCGCTTTTCAAGAAGCGCAGAAAGTCCAAGTCCAGGACCGATGTTTTGTTTTGGCCGTAAAACTGGACAAAAGCACGATCGCGAATATAGCGGGGGCCGCCGTTCGGGGGCCCATAAATCATCGACGAACCACCTCGGAGCGAGGTAAAGCTGTCCGTCGTTGCTCTTTGAGGAATCTTCCGCTTCGGTCGTAAAATCGATCGAAACGGATCGAAATCGGCTCAATTTAAGCACCTCAAATAAGATTCCCGTGCCGACACAAAAAAGTCACCATTTTGTTTAAACGGTTCGTTGTGATCAGGCCCCACCCGTTCTATTGTGCGTTTAATAATCCTCCAGAGTGAGTTCGACTATTGCAAGCTCACTGGCTTCGGTGCGCGCGTTTTACGATCCTCCCAAGAAAAGTGTGACCCAGAAAAATGTCAAGGTATGTGCCGGGTCGCGCGACACGTCGCAACACGCACTATACGTAAATAGATGCATGCCTAATATGCCCTTAGACGGTTTGCGACAAGAAATCATGAAGCTCAAAAACTGCCCAACTATAGCCGATGAGTCATCGCTTGCCATTCGTAGTCCGAAAACATAACAAAATCAATTGCAACGCAGTAGCCGTCTGTGAAAAACTCATATCCCTTGAAAATGAACCTTTGGAAAAATACGCTTTTCTTATCGGTGTTCCGTCCGCCGGCAATAATCACTGAATAATCGAAATGATCACCGAATGATCTTACCAACAGTTGCGATTGAGGTGCATTTGAATGTGCTCGACTCGAATTCGGTTGAAGGATGAAAAATTCTGATTCCAGCAGTTGTGCAGGACATTAGTGCTCTGAGACACCAGTCGCCATGCGAATAACCCTACCGCCCCGTACGATGGAGATGCGTTTGAATGTGATTGGCTTGAACTCGGTTGAAGGATGAAAATTCTGATTCCAGCAGTTGGGCAGGACATTTGTGCTCTGAGACACCAGTCACCATGCGAATAACCCTACCGCCCCGTACGAGGGAGATGCGTTTGAATGTGATTGGCTTGAACTCGGTTGAAGGATGAAAATTCTGATTCCAGCAGTTGGGCAGGACATTTGTGCTCTGAGGCACCAGTCACCATGCGAATAACTCTACCGCTCCGTACGAGGGAGATGCGCTTGAATGTGATTGGCTTGAACTCGGTTGAAGGATGAAAATTCTGATTCCAGCGATCGTTCAGGACATTTGTGCTCGGAGTAACCGAGAATAAACAACTGATTATCAAAGAACAAACCCCCGGCAGCCGAAATGCCGGTATTGGACGCGCCGGACACTAGCACTTACAACCGCAACCGATCTGCACAGGTCTGGGCCCCAAGAACTTATTACACCCAACACGAGAAACGAAAAAAAACGACTACAAGGAATGTGTACAAAAGGATCATAACTCACAGGTTTCTTCATAGTTGTTGGTTGCACACAAAAATGTTTGTCACAGGAATGTAGTTACACTTTGCACACACTGGCTTCCGATCAGGAGCTAGGATAAGATGATCTAAATCGCACACTGGTTGAAAGCATACTGAGCCGAAGACGCACAGATCACTCTGGAGGCTGAGCCGAAGACGAGCAGATCACTCCGGAGGCTGAGCCGAAGACGAGCAGATCAATCACACGCACGTTGCCGTTTGTCGCGTCGGTTTCGGGTGTGAAAAAGTTGAAAGTTTCACACCCGAAGTGTTTTGCACTTCGGCCCATGATGCCATAATAATTTTCACTCCGAACTTCAGGAATGCAGCAAGGTGGTGCACAATTTGCATATCGTTAGGCGCAAAACGGGCTGGCTGCGTTCATTCTAAAGCTTTTGGAAAAATGGTGATTGAAGGAAAACGAAAACAAATATGGGTGGTTCGATGCACATTTAAATCTATGTAATCAAGTAGAAAAATGATAACCACTCGCCTACACACCTAGCGAACCGACTGCAGGTTTGAACGAAGGGTGGATTGAATGAAAGCTTTGGAATGGGATTTTCCAACCAGCATGTCCACTGCAGAGACAAATTTTCCTGGCTGGCTGGTTTGATGATCCGTGGTTAGAAAAAATTGTTTGATTATCCGTGGCTCATTTGACGTTTGGTTCAACGAAAAAACGTTCGTTATTCATTGAAAGAAAACCCGTAAATATTGATTATGAATAATGAACGGAGCAGTGAATAAACCATAACGATAGGGGAAAGAATTTGACCAACATATATAACCGCCGTTTTCCAACCAACGTCTCGATGGTTCCATCAAGTGACAGCGCGTGTACAACACACCGTACAGTAATGTTAGTGATATCGGTCAGAACTCAACGCGCCGGAGCGTCCCAATCTTTCCTTATAAACGTCTGCACATCCTGTTTTGTCAGTTATGAAGGACAATGCGAATGTTAGAAAACGCTGTCCCAATAGAGGACTGCTCGATTTTGTCCTGTGATTTTCAGATATGTCATGCAGCGTCATGAAACTCATTGCAAACACAAGCAATAGCGTCCGCAGTCACGAACACAACTGCACGTCGATATCTGTCAATGTCAGCTCTAGATAGAAAATAAAGTTGCTCTAACTGACAGCACGAGCGAGTTCGCGTTGCAAATGACTGATTTTGTTTTAAATTGCAGTGCGTAGAAAGAAGCTGTTCTGCTTTGGGTGCATTTGCTATGCGCATTACGGCTACATCTCTTATTGAAGCATTTGCTTAAGCAACTACGGCAGACAACGGGTTCCGTACGTCAACCAAAACAAACCCCACACAGCGACTGGTGTCTCCGGAACTGGGTGAGATAAGTTACACAAGCGGCATTGCAGTTGTTTGTTTTATTTGTTGTTTGATTTTTTGTGGCCCACAACAGTAGCAACGGGGTTTACCCACGGGCGAGTGACTCGTCAGTGAACGAACACCGAAGCGAATCGCTGAGCAACGACGACGACGTGAAAACCCACACCAAGGCGTGCGATGCAGCAGCGACGACGATGAATCACTATTTATCCGTGTGGAGCACCAGACAAACTGCGCCACCAGAAGTGACCCGGACCGAAACTGAACGAAAGCGAGAAGTAGCCGGGAACACTGCCACCGTTGGCAGTTAGATTCGTTTTCGGGCGGCCTGCGTTTTTTTAGTTTTTTAGTGCTTCCGCCGGTTAGGGAGGAAGATTCCCCAGCCGCTATGTCCAATTTATATTTGCTTCCGATTTCCGTGTTTCTGTTGTTCAACTTTACCTTCATCGGGACGTAAGTAGTCCAGAGTAGTCCGGCCTAATATGAGCGTGAGAGGTCGATTGACGTTTCACGATTTTTCCGTTCCGATTCTGCAGGTACATTGCGGCGGTGCTGCAGGGCCATGTGGTGCCAACGGTGCCGTATATTAGCGATGCCGCTACCTATTCGCCGGAAAGCTGTGTCTTTGGCCAATTTATCAGCATGGGCTGCGTATTGCGTAAGCCATGGCTTTAATTACTGCTACTACACTTTCCCTATCAACCGCCCATTCCGTTTTTCCTTTATCTTTACAGTGGGCATAACTATATACGTGCGGTACCGGCAGATACAGGAGATTTCGTTCCGCCATAGCGATGTGCGACAGGCACTGGGGAACTATAGCAAGACTGCCTTTTGGATCGGCATCGGGTCCTGTCTTGGGATCAGCGTCGTCGGTAACTTCCAGGAGACGAACGTTCGCATTGTGCACTATGTCGGGGCGTTTCTGGCGTTCGGACTGGGCACGGTGTACTTCTGGATCCAGTCGTACATCTCCTACTACATTCAGCCGTACATGGGTACGATGGCGAAAGCGAACCTGCGCCTGGTGCTGTCCGTCGTGTGCACCATCTTCTTCATGATTGTCGCGGTGACAGGAGTGATTTCACACATTCTCTTCAACGGGACCGATCCGCGCAAGTGGTACCCATCGGACGGTGGCTGGGAGTACCACGTGGCCAGTTCGATCTCGGAGTGGATCGTGGCGACCACGTTCTGCTTCTACGTGCTTACCTTTACAGACGAGTTTCGCACGATGCGCTTCGCCCCACCACCGGTACGCAACAGCGCAACACGGCATCTAACTGGAAGGCTATTTTATTTTGTTTGTTTGTCGGCTTTCGTTTCACAGCTCATCTTTCTCGAAATCGAATCGTCTCGCCTGTTCGAACCAGTCATCAACGATCAACCGGTGGCGGTTATCTCGTGATTTCAACCATCCCACGGCGACTCTACACATCGGCCTAGCAGCAGCGCCAGCAACAGCAGCCACAAGCAATCAACATTCAACCGCAAGCGTTCGTACAGCGAATCTGATCTCCACGCGTTCTGCAGTTCTAGCACCGACGCCGAGCGTTTAGTGATACTCGCTCGCCCTTCGAACCAGCGGCATAGCTGTGTAACCACCGCCCACAAGCTAGTTTCTCTGTCGCTGTCGCTGATGCTTATCGCCGTGCTAGAGTCGTTGCACTCTCTAACAGTTTACTTTAGTGACAGCTTGCGCCAAGGCTTTATTTGAGTCGTCTTCGAAGGTTTTAAACTTTAAAGCAACAGAGGATTTGGGTTTTACATTATATATTTTTTTCTGTTTCCTACTTCCTCCAACACCCCAGTGATACGTTTATGTTTAGTTGTTGGCCAGCCTTAATTACGTTTCCCGGCTACCACTTCGATTTACCTGTATTATGTTATAAATGGCGAATGTGGTTATGAGCCGTGCGAGAAATTCAAAGAAAACATAAGCGCTGTGCTAGGAAATACTGTGCTGAACACTAAAATTGGAATGAATGAAATGTTTTGTTTTGAAATAAAAACAATTACTACACATTAAAGCTGAATGAAACAAAGGGCGATATTTTCGAAACCCAGTTGAGGATAAATTTGAAACTCATAATACACACTATGCGGTTTTTGCGGAAGACTGTGAAAAGCACCCAGCGTCGAGATTGAGATTCCGGGCAGTGCTCCACACCGGATCGATAGTATCACCTGACGCAGCGCTACGGTCGTTGATGACGCGGATCTCGCGATTTCGTCGGCACACTGTCATGTCGCGCGGTGTTTTAACGTTTCTGTGTGTTGGTAAACGCTAAATTTGAGGCTTGCGCATCCTCGCGATAGCAAATGGTCACCTCGCGACTGGCAGTGGTCTGCGGTGCGCGATTCGATTTACATCTCGTTAATTTGTGCGTGTACTGGACAGCCTAGCGCTACTCCTTTGCTACATTAGGAAAAGGTCAGCAAAGTGGCAAAGTAGTGATTCAACGCAGCGGCGTTTACTACCCGTCAGTCACCGTGTGGCAAGGGCAGGGATTTTCTGTTATCTGCTTCAGTCGGGCGGCAGAAGGTCGGACGGCGTTGCCACAACTCTGCTGACGGTATTGCAAGCGCACGGGTACGGGTTGTTTCTGTGGATGTTCAGTAGGGTCTAGGACTGTTATGTGCGTTACCGCTTATTTCCGCCACGTCCTGGACGCTGCCACTACCACGCACCAGTAACCGCGTCTGTTTGGTGAGTCAAGCATGCAATTGCCAGTTAGTCAGTGTTCTACGGTTTCGCTTGTTTCCTTCGTGGTTGATTCCATAATCGCCTGTAGTCGCAATCGAAAACTTGGTTGAATGTTGAATAAGACTGGTCGAAGAAAGCTACGAAAAGACCCGTCCTAGAAAACATGATTACGGTGTGCGTAGTGATAACACGACGGCGACGCGCGACCACCCGAGGAATGAGAAAGAAAGAGATAGAGAACGCGCGCGAGAGAGAGATAGTGAATGCGAACAAACGAGTAAATGCGAGAGTGAGAGGGGCTTATTGGCTAGCGGGCAGTGACGAGTATGCTGTAAAGATGAACCCAGCGAGTCAGTGCCCACTATTGCGCAATCCAAAAGTCTCCCGCCGAACAAACGGCTTAACTGCAGTACAGAGCTAGAGAAAGAGACAACCGGAGAGAGAGAAAGAGAGAGAGAGAGATAGAGAGAGAGGGGGCAGCAAAAGAGAGAGCGCCAGAGCATATTGCTTGGCTCTTTGGACTTTTGGTCACTTAGCATTCAACGTCCGTAGGTTTTTTTGGTTAAATTTAGCTCACTTCCAGCCCACCACATCTGAGAGTCAAGCTATTGTGAGCCTTCACTATATGGTACAGAAATAGAGCAAGAGAGAGATATGTACGCAGACTGGGCAGACTGTCGGTCACGGTCAAGGACATGCGCAAAGAATCCCCGCATACTGATCGCACATTGACACCACGTGTGACGAAGCAGCGATCAGACAGTGGGCACCTTGTCTAGACCGGAGCACGAACTTTCCACTTGTTGCCGCCGGTCACACGATCTGGCGCGTGATGTTTGGGAAAAGCTTTTTTTTAGACCTTACAGGAACGGACTAGCCGTGTTTATTTTTATAGGTCTTGGTAGGTCTTTGCTCATTGCGACTGTCTCGTGCCCAGTATCAAAAGCCGAGCCGACCACGTTTTCGACGAAAGTTAGACCATTTTTATACATCTTGCCAGAGCACCCAAATCGACCGTACGTCCTCACAGCCCGTCCCGGCTTGATGAAGGTGTGCGGAATTAGTGATTCCACTAGTTTCACCTGGCAAACGATTCGATTACTTCCATTTCCACAATAAAGTGGTTATCCAATTCACTAAAGCCGATTGTCTACTAGTATCGCCACACCTTGTGTACGTAAGCGGGTAGCTCAATCAGGTCGTGATGTTCTTTACATTTTTGTATGCTTTTAACAGAGCAGCCCCTAGACTATATTATCAACGGCCGGCAGCTTTGGAGGTGCAGCAGTGTAGAGTAGGCAACTGACTTCGAGATGCACTAAAAAGGGCTGGTTTACAACAAGCTAAGGTAATTAGGATTTTTTGCCGGATAATTACAGTACTTGAAGTCAAGCCTGCTTACGTTTACGAAGCGCCCAAAAACGACCGCGTTCGGGATTTGCAGCTTAACCTAATGTGCGGCAAGAGGTGGCGTAGAGAACCAGCGAGAAAGGATACACCGTGTCAGGGTGGCGAAGAAAGTGAGTAGTAGCAAGCGAACGAGCGAGCGAACAAATGAGGTTGGGAGAGATAAAGAGAAGGTCAATTTGCAGCCATTAGTCACAGATGGGGTGCCGGGAGGCCTGCCGATGAGTCGAGCCACTAGACCCGGGCTGCGTGGGAGCCGTAATTTATGTCCGGGGATTTGCTCTCTCTGCAAACTCTGCGGACCCGTCCTTATTTTAGCTATCTCCCCATATCTTTCCTGGTTGTCGTTGTATGTCGTAGTTTTTGTTTTGTTTGTTGTTCGCTGTTCAGCAAATCATTCAGCCTGCCGCCGATAGTCACGAAGCTGTTGCGCGTTGTGCCGCGACAGCGACACAACTGCTGGGAGTCCTGGGCACCCATTCGGTACCGTACTCCGCTGGGTGAAAATAAAACATACCGAAAAAGGTGAGAAAAAAAAATCTCACAGATGGTACTGGGCTCTCCGGTTTGTGCGCTCTCGTGACAAATTTGCAAGGCTCAGCATTGGGGCATATGGGGTAGAGCATGGACGAGAAGGAGTGCGTTGTTCAAAACGGCTTTTGCTACTGTAACCCCCACCCAACACCAGGACCCGGCCCGTGGTGTTAGATTTGAACGGACTTTTGAGGTACGCGTTTTGCTACATCCCAGCTCCAGCTCCGGGGACCGACTCCGGTACGGTGCGCGTTGACACATCTCCGCGTTGAGTAGGGGTGTAATGTTTTGGAGTTGGGTTTGTGCCAACTTTTGGATTGGATTTCATAAGTCAACGCCGCTCCGCACGAACTCCGTCACCCACCGGATCCTGGCACTTGTCCTTTCGTCCTCTGCAGAGGATGAAGCGGGAGGGTCGAAGCCCGGGGGGGTGTCTCATCGGTAAAGACCTTGGTATGTTTTGCTCGATGATGTCGCCCGATGGTGATGTAATTTTCTGCCCTCCCCACAGACCTGACCTGACAGATCAAACCACCAAACTCACAGAGGTGGGGCGCCGTTATAGCGCCCTACTTCGACGGTAACCCACATGTTCTACGTTCCACGTCCATGGCGAACTGATGAGCGATACCTCTCGTTTTCCTCTCTCTATACCATCTTTTACATGTTACTTCGCGAAGAGCAAAAATTGGAGAGGCCGCGGAAAAGGGGGAATCGTTTTCGCCTGTGCCAATAAGGTAAAGAGGAAAACGACGGCTCGAAAGTTCCGCAGAAATAAAAACAAGGTCTGGTGCGGTCTGGCGGATTTGTAACTCGCCCCTGGTCAGAGCGCCTCGCTTTTTGAGTTTGCGTCCTACGAAACAATACGTTCTTGTGTCACGCGGCGGGATTTCAGTTACCAGGCTGTTACTGTGTCAGAAAATTTGCGGTAACAAGTCCACCGGAGACTCGCCTGGAGCTCGTCGTTTGTCAGCCTGGCATCGCACATGGTCGATGGTTGCTTGGCCTCCAGGGTTACATATGATTGATATCGTTTTGATATACCTGTTTTGGACCCACTGTTTATCAAACAGGACATCCGGTCTGATGAGCTTCTTTTTATCTTCTCTTATATATAAAATAGAAATTACTTCCAAATGACAATCGTTCATCGATCAAACATAATACTTTTGTGTATTAGAAAGAAAAAATAAGTTAAAAAAGCATTTAAATGACTTCAACATAACAAAACTCAAACTCAACAAAACTGGCCAGTTTTCCCATTTTGAACCTTATCGAAGCAGCTATTGCCCAACATGAATATAATTCGATACATTGCAAATCAGTTTCATTCTTACCAGGGTCCTCTGGAATGATGGCCAGTGGCCCTACTATGGGACCTATGGGATCTGCTATCACATGCGGTTAAAAAGGGTTTCGTTAGTTATGAACAGAGTCTATGTCTAAGAGGTGAAAATATGAGTACCGAGATTATAAAGGTCCTGTACCATCGCAGGTTTTAGTATATCGATACTAGATGTGAGCAAAATAGCTGCTTCAGGCTGGAGAATAACCTGTCTTCAGTCTGTAGAGACTAGCATTGTAACGCAAATCTCCGCGAATAGCATTACGTAGGTGACGGTACTCAAGAAGCCTTTGATCTGTTGAGTACATCATCCCTACGTATGCTCCGCACGGCTGTTCTTGGTAGAGCTGCTGATGGTGATAGCATGAACTTGGTCGTTTATCTGCAAATCAAGATTGTCATCAGCTTATGCAATCCTGAGAGCTACATAGAGAGCCTTCGACCTACAGTATCTATGCCATCAGCACGTTCCACGTTCTTCGTACGAAAAAGGTCAAGAAGTTTTATGCTTTCTTAAATTGTGTTCTTTCTCAAATTTGTTTATATATTGAATGTTTCATTTTTTTTCGGTTTTCGGTTACGAAAAACTGGTACCGTAAGGTCGAGGTCGGGTATTCGGTGAGACACTCGCTCGAGAAGCCGCCAAGCCGCCGGGTGGTGGTTTTTCCGTCTTTCATCTTTTGGTCTTCTTCTTCCTCCCTAGTGGGGGGTGATCAGCCGGGAGTGATTTGTCATAAAAATTTATGTCAATCCATAAATCTGCGGTCTCGGAAGTACTGCCGCCGGTTATTACCTCGTCGCTCCGCTGCCTCCGCGACCTCCACCGGAAGTGGAAAGTGCAGTGCGGTGGACGGGGACCGGTGTGGCTCTTTTGTTTGCCTTTGGCTGCACCGCGCGATCTTCGACAGGACGCGGCCGCCAGATACATTGGCCCTGGCGCTCCTTGAGTGGATGAGATGGATTTATGGCAATCTTTTCCCTGTGTATGGTTTTGT
This sequence comes from Anopheles bellator, assembly GCF_943735745.2. Lineage (NCBI taxonomy): Eukaryota > Metazoa > Arthropoda > Insecta > Diptera > Culicidae > Anopheles > Anopheles bellator. Next base: position 7,789,968 of record NC_071287.1, on the reverse strand, counting down.
GTTTCTATTATTTTAGTCTAGTTTTTCGGGCTCGTTTTCTAATACCTTTTTACTGTATATGTTCGTTTCCGTGTCACGGCGCGTCCGGAACACATTTGGAGCCGTGAGAAAATTACTGATTACAGTCCGTCATCATAATTGTCCTGCGGGCGATTCTCCGCTCGGACAAGGTCGGAAACCCGGAGCGAACCACTCTTGGGGAGTGTGGCCTCCCATGCACGTTCTCGTCCGCAGGACGCTAAAACCCCAAAGGATGCGGACACAGTAATGAGACGCGTGTGGGATACGTACGGCCGTATTATATGGCCGAATGGATCGTATCGTATCTGAAGCGATGGCTGCGTCTACATACGAGGTTGCACTGGAAGGCAGGTGTGCAGATGGGGAATCCTTGTTGCAGGCCTTGCCCAAGTCCCACGGTCGGTTCGTTAGCTTTGGTGTAACGTTACTCGTACGCACGTGCCCAAAAAAGTTCGTAAAAGACTTATCAAGGACAGTGGATCATTATCACGGTCCCACCAAATAGAACCGAACCTACCGAAGAAAGGCACTACAGGTCTTCAGGCACTTGTCAGTGCAATATAGGGTGATCCATCAAGTGTTTTGATTTTAAACTACCGATTACTTGACGTTGTAAAACTTCAAACTTCGTTCTGGAAATTGTAAACCTTTTAGTAAAACCGTTTGACGTTTGTAGAAAATTGGGAAATATTAAAATCCTATTTCGAACCGAGGTGAGTCTTCCAACTCAAACTGTTCAAACTTTAAACTCAAACTTGGACGACATATGGTTATCAACAGGACGGCGTTACGTGCCATACACAGCGACAGCCGACAATGGATATTTTGCACGGTCCATCTTCAGAACCCAACCCACTAGACGGGCCACCCTATAGTGTACCGAAATCGAAAACCGTATCAGGCAAACTGGGAAGCAGCCGTATCCTTCTACACATGACGTGATGTGTGTGTGTGTGGGGATGTGACCGAACAAATGAGGCTGAGGCAGAACCAATGGTCTGCTGGGTAGGTGTGCGTGTGGGGTAGTAAAAGGGTGGCGGGTGCCAATTCGATGAACCTCATCCGGGCCGTCGCCGTAATCCGGACCCGGTCTTCCGATACTAACAGGGACCGCAATATATTGCAGATGTGGCAATCGAGAGCGCGTCACGTAGCAGGTCCTGGTATCTGGTACGTGTGCTTCATCTTCCATCGCACGCACAAAATCGCTCGGCCATCAGGAGAAGCGCAAGGGGGTCGTTACCGCCCTGCCAACATCATCATCATCATCACCACTCCGGTGCGCAACAGTGTACGGGGTACCTCGAACGCATCGGAAAAATCAATAATGTTCAAAAAAGTTCCCGGTCTCGGTACTGATGCCCTCTTTCGGTTCTCGCGCTCAGATGTGGCAGCTGCCACACCTGCCATACCTGGGAGCTTTGTATTCCCCCCCGGTGACGTGTGCCTATTGATGAGCTACCGGAATGCTGCTGCCTACGGAAGATACGCTGTCTGCCTAACTTGTGGCCACATTATATTTATATTTAACCTGGCGTCACTTGACTTTCACGCGCCTCGTGCCTATCTTGTAGACTCCAAGGTGCCCCCACAACAGACTGCTGTTAGTCTTTTTTTCCGTAGAAAATTCCGTTACTGACGTTGGAGTTCGGGGATGGGGGCCTCCTCCGAAAGAGGACATCGCGAGAAAGAGCGAGACAATTGAAAAGCATAATTCACCACACCACATTCTTGGTGTGGTACAGCTACAAATCACTTCCACCTCCCTCGCAGTAACGCATGTGTGCTCCTGCTCAGGTCGGCCATATTGGAACCTGGTGGCTTGGTTCTTGGAAGAAATTTTGGAACTTTTTGGGAAACTCCACACCCCGAGGTCGGCGAGTGGCAGGGAAAGTATCAACTCTCTCAAAATCTCAAGTAAAAAAACGCTATTTTATGGTTTGAACACACCCTTTATTATTCAGTATTCAGGTTTCCCTGAACAATCAATACACCGGACGTTCCGGACGAGAGTCCAATTCCGCATGCATTGTTTAAAGGTTTTGGAAACAGATGGAAGTGGATGCTAGGGTCGAAATCTAGCGATGGATACGGAGGATGCTCCAATAATCCGCACCTAAAATACATGGAACTTTGCCATTGTCCAAATGCTCTTGTGACTCGGTGCGTGTTGTCCTGATGAAAAAGGAAAGAATCTTCTGAAAACCGGTTCTTTTGTCATGAATCTCGATGCCCCCCCACTAGCGCTGACTAACGTAGATGTTTTCCTGTTTTGTTAATTTCGTTTCCCCATAAAGATCGAGCTCCGGGTGCGCTTGACCCGAAAGCGGATGATGACAGACTGGTGCTCTGACATGTGCTGCCACTAGACTAGGCTAGTTGGTCCATCGGTAGAACAGTGAAACACAAGTTCCCACACAGAAACACATAAACATTCGTACGGCATCGTTAGCCATGGATAACTTCGAGCCGATTCTGGTCGATGTCGACTGCAGCCGGTACGAGGAGGATGCCTTCTCGCTGCTCGATAAATCGCGCGAGGTTAACGTCGTGCGGGACCTACGCTCGTCGACGGTGTCGATGTTCGATCAGTAAGTTTCAGTAGTAGTAGTAGTAGTAGTAGCTCCATTTCCGGGACTCTCGTTTCGCTTTGCAGGACGAGCTTTCCGCAGCTGAACATCTCATCGCGCACCCAGCTGAAGCAGCAGCTGTACCGGGAGCAGACCAAAAACAGTGAACCCCGGGCACGGCCGCCGCCGCCCGGAGCACCGGGGCCGGGGCCACTCGTGCTATCGGTGCAGTTCCCGCTCGAAAGCATCGACATCGAGCTACCGAAGAAGGTGCTGCAGGTGGAGACGAAGCTCGAGAACCCGACGCGCTACCACGTGATCCAGAAGCAGAAGACGCAGGTCCGCGAGTACGTGACCACCGCGCTCAAGCTCAAGAAGCAGAACCTGGTGCGTGAGTCGTGCCGCCACACGCGGCTCATGATCCTCGGTCGGCTCTACGACTCCTTCATCGGCGCGAAACCCCAGGTTGGCCAGTTGGCCCCGGCCGGGTTGGTGGTGGGTCCCGGGAGCGTCGGTCCGGTCGCGCCAGCCCAGCTGCCGAACGGCCCAGGTGGCCCAGCTGGCGTGAAGGAAGGGCGAACTGTGGCGGGTGCCGGGACCGGAGTACCGGGTCCGCCGACTCCACACCAGCCGCTCGGGACGCCGGCATCGGCGATGCCCGGGGCCACGGAACAGCAGTCCGAGTGGCGCCTGGAGATGAAGCTGTCCTGTCGGTTCGGCAACAAGCGGTACCGGACGTTCGTGGACGAGTTCGACTACGTGCGGGACCTGCTCGGGCTGATCCGGTTCGAGATCCCCAAGTGGCTGTTCGTGGTGTCGGAGTTCGAGGAGGAGATCTCGTCGTACGAGTGTAGCCGGGCGGCCCGGGCCGCCCAGCAGCTGCTCCAGCAGCAGCAGCTACAACAGCACCAGCAGCAGTACTCCAGCGACCAGGAGTACCTGCTGCGCCAGAGCGTGGCCGGCGAGAAGGGCGCCAAGCACGAGAAGTTCATCGAGCCGGAGGTGCGCGATCGGATCAAGAAGGACAACCACAACTGCAGTAGGTATCGGGAAGCGGGATCCGGGGGCCCCGTGCTCGACCCGTGCTGTCAAGTTTTACCGTGCGCGCGATGGCCGCTTTTGACGGCTGTCCAACTGCTGAAGTGCCGTGCTGGCGGATGAACGATTATTTCTACCAAGGCATTGTTATTGTGAAACGTGGCGCGCGCCATCACCAGGGCGCACGTAGCTCCTCGTAGTTTTTGACACTTGTCTTTTGCAGAGCGCCGGAAACGTGGCTCGGGGCCTCGAAACCCCCGAGCCCAACGAGCGTACCTCTTTCGCTTTCTCTCTCTTTTTCTTTCTCTCCTTCCGCGAGCCCGAAAACCCCTCGGCACAAGGTCAGGACAACAACTGCGAGAATTCGGCGGACCGGCGAGTACTGACGATGGTGGATGGGGCCACAACAAACAACAACATCGACGGCGAGTGGACGACAGGACGCGGCGCGCTGTTACAATCCCGCAACCTGATAGCCAACTGTCAATAAAGCACCCAAGAATATCGCACCCGCCCGCTTCGATTTCTGGCTTCCGCGTTGTGATACACTTGACTTGACCAGGTCGGGATGGCTGAATGCTTCTTTGGCAACACTGCCTTGTTTGCAACCTATCTTAGACCAGAGGTTAGAGACCATGTCGACTTTTGTGCCTGAAAGTAGCGATTTGCGGAAATCATTGCTATTCTGCCTGTTGAAGGAACCTGCTACAGAATCGCATCAAATCGCTTGTCGAAGCTTACGCGAGATCATGCTTTTGGATGAGCCTCCTCGAGGTCGCTGAAGTACAAGAACTTTGACTAGATCGATTCCAGTGATTCCCAGAGAGATTCCAGCGAGATGGAAGAAACGTACAGCCAGCGATGGTTCATACATGAAATAAAATAGAGTTTTTCATTTCAATGCAATAATCGTGTGATTTTTTTGAGAATGCAGTAGGAGGTGGTGGAGTAGATGTACGTCAGGTCCGGACATAGGATGGTAGGGGAAAACGAGATGATCAGGGACGTCAAGAAGTGGGGTCAAAGTAAACAGATAGAGCGCGAAACATCGCGACGTGAAAATGAGCGATGGCGGGAAGGCAAGAACCGAAACATCGAGAGCGTGAAAAAACGGGTGCGTGAGACAGAGAGAGAGAGAGAGAGAGCAATCGACGTCCTGCAAACACCGGGGAGTCGGGCTTCCTTCGATTCCAGCGGTTTTCAGCGAAATCCAAAATCCCAAAATAGGTGTCATGGCGCAAGGTGCAACGGTGAAGAAGGCAGTGGGCGGCCTAAGGAGGGATCCCGGGTATCGCCATTGCTGCTGCTGCTGGTTGCTGTTATTGTTGTTGTTGTTGTTGTTTTTGATTGTTTTAAGTGGTTTTGTTAAAAGATAAACTCTTCGCGTTCGGAACACACAGGAAAACACGACGCCAGCCGAGCCCAGACCCCAGATTAAATTCATAATTGTGTAACACCGTGATGACCAAGGCCAAGGTGTACGTTGCGCTAGTGTCGAGATGTTGTGAGGTGATGCATCCTTTCCCAACGCAAAATCGCTGTAACGGGTGCCGGGACCGACGGCAAATCCTCTAGTTTGACCGATTTCGAACCTTTTATCTGCCGTACGGGGGATGTGTAGCAATAAGCTAAGCTCGTCCTCGCTCTCGCATCAAATCATTCTACAGGGATGGAAGTTTTTACTATGTTGTCGTTTGTTTTCTCTTCTCATTACCGGCGATGGTCACGGCGGGAGTGGTCGCTTTGAACTTCAATGACTTGAAGATAAAATGTTGCAAAACCAAAAAAAAAAAACAAGAACCCGAACGAAACGAAGGAAATGTAAACACAATTAAGCTGAAAGCGAGCGACTAACCGACCGACCAGACTTTACTCACTGGCACGCACATACACATAGGCACACAGTTTATACACAAAATCGAAAACAGAAAAGGAAAACATCGTAACCATCAAAACATAATCCATTTCCCGGACGCTGCCCGTGGGTTGTTCAATATGCTTTGCGGCTCAACAATTTACATTATTCAATTTATTTTATTATGTTGGTATGGCTCTTCATACGACCGAAGTTTTCGATAGTGTCTCAGATTTCGATTCGTCCCAGATGCGTATGTGAGTACTGGGATTACGAAAGTTCTGTATAGCCCCAGCTTTGACCGTCGCCACACGAGATGTGAGCGAAATAGCTTCCTCAGACTGTAAAAAGACATCATGAACTTGGTCTTATTTTCGTTTATCTGCAAGCCGAGATTCTCCGCGGCTTGCTCAATCCCTGTGTAGGCATGAGCTACATCGGAGAGCCGTCGACCTCCAATGTCTATGTCATCAGCATAGGCCAGGATCTGGCTGGACTTGAAGTAGATTGTCCCTGAGGTCTCCACTCCCAAGTCCCGGCTGGTAATCATCCTTTGCCAAGATCTGCCGCATGGTGAAGATCTGATCAGTGGTAGACTTTCCTCTTCTGAATCCTCCCTGATAGTTGCCCACTATCTCATCAGCGTATCTCGTACTAGTCGTTCCTGCAGAACGAGGGAGAAGATCTTATAGGCGGTATTGAGCACCGTTTGTTGTTCTTCGTCGACAAATGGCCCTTCGAGTCTCCTCTATGCTTGGTGGCAGGAGCAGATTTATATCCACCAGTTCTGGCTGCTCAGTAAATTGGTCGTTGAGTAGTTCATCAAATTTCTGCGCCCATCGCAAGAGGACCTCTGGCTGGTTATGAAGGTATGAAGTTGTTTCGGTGACCTACTACATGCTTTGTAAAATTGTCTTGTGGGTCCGTAGTGCACTCTGTTTTCTTCAAGTTCACGTATTTTTAGATCTTCCCACAACCGTTTCTTTTTCTTATGAACTTGTTGCTCTATTCTCCTGAGCTTCTTGTACTCCCTTACGCTGTCCCGCGTCCTGCGCCTGCCTATCATTGCTTTGTAGCGCTTTTTCATCAAATGATGAGCTTACAACAGCGGTGGAAACGGATTTTGCCACCCATCCAGATTACGGCCCTTCCAGGGACGGAATTCATCGATTGGGATCTCGTCCGGAGTGCGATGCTCAGGGAGACAGTACTGAGTAATAAAGCTCAAACCATAACGTACGGTTTTTCTTTCGAATCGAAGCGGAAAACTTATCGAACAACCCAGTACCCAGCGGTTGGTTGTTTGTTTAAACTTCTCGCGTCATTATTCGCGATGTGTGCGTACTGTGTTTGGTGTGAGCTCTGTGAGGGTGTATGTGAGAGTTAATCGGTCCGAGCAGTATCGGTAACCGAGTCGGATGATGGATGATGATGATGGTACGAGTAATTATGTGTTTCTTTTTCGCTTGATGAGTTTCGAGTTGTGGAGTTTCCAGTTTCCCGTTTTTGTTCCCTCTGTGGAAGTGAAATTTTTTCTCTTTTCCCCCTTTTCCAGTCTCGATTACGGGCCGGCGATTATCAACAAGCCGGCCGTATGTCACTTGGACTTTATGGTGAGCACCGGTTGATGATCAGCTTGGTTGTTGCTGTTTGGTCAACATCTGGTGTTGCTGGAGTGACAGTTCCAGTCCACAGTCCTCCTGTTGTGGTCCCAAAGAACAGAGCAAGAAACAATAACATGCCCCAGCAACAAAATCCAAATATAGCCGTTAATTACGGCGTAAGGATAACGTATGGCGGAAGCCAATCCATTCTGGGTCGGTACCAGGCCTTGCGTGTCAGTCAAATTTATCAACACGTTGATTTCCAGCTACCCAGCTACCCACACATCAACCTCTCCGAGGTCGCGTGTGCAAATCATTTGGGCCGTTTCCCACGCCGATTCCTCCCCACCCGGTTCCAGCCGGTTTTGAAAACGTTCACCCTCCCCAACACATCCACCAGATGGTCGCGTTGGTGGAAAGTCGCTTGAATAGAAAAAAGAAACATTTCCCCAAAACGCGAACAAAGGAGTCGCCGATGCTAATAGCAAATAGCTTCGCCATCCCCACCCACACCGCCTACCCATCTTTCCCCGAATTCACCGGTGCTCCCCGGTGAGGCTCGCAATTCTTCGGACCGGATGTCTGGGTGACAGGATTACTGGAGAGCCGGCCTGTGACGTGGAAAAGTTGCCCTCGGGCCCTCCGAGGCCGTGGGAAGCACCGTTTCCGGAGCCGAAGCGATTGTTCCCCTCCGTTGCACCGGCGCTTGTCGGGTGGGCAGGGCTAATCGGAAGTGTTCGCCCTTGCCAGAGGTGCAGCGGTGCGTGAAAGGCGATCGGTCAAGGCCGAGTCGCTGCGATTCGGGGCAGCGTGCCACGGGCGACCAGGCGCCTCCATCGAGGCGGGTGAGGCGAGAGATGATGGGTGGATGGGTGTGTTCGTGTGTGTGCGGCAAGGGAAAGTGATTCCCGAGCAACCGAAGCACCTGGACCTGATCTGGACGTCCGGCTCGAATGGTGCGAGCTCTTGAGAGCACCACTTGAAGCAGGAATTCGAAGCAAAGCACACACACCAGGTGATAAGGTATTCGATCATGGAATGCGACGGAGACTTCTTGAGAGGTCCACATTGAAGCACTCCCGGATTGAGGACTGGTTTTGAAGTAACAGTCAGCTACAAGGTAAACGTTTGACCATAAAAGGGGGAAGGGGATATTGCTGATACCATGAGGATTCGCAGACAAGACAATCAAATATGATACAAAACTGTGAAGCGCTCGTCAAGATGGATTCGCTAGGGAAGCCACATGGGAAAAGTTCTTGGTCTCAGATCCGTGTGTGATCGCAAAACGTAGGAAAAATCGAACACGTCTTGACCTGACCGACAGTGTTTATGGCTGCTCGTCCACAGTTGGGTCCTCAGGTGAACCGAACCGGTTCGGTTCCACAGAACCGCAGCATACCGAACTTTGTTGCGGCTGGCGACTCCCATTAATATATATATAAATAAATACACAGATGTAGATATATATGGAATGGAAGGTCACTGGCACTGGTGAGCTGCGAGCATACCGTTCGAGAGGACCATCCGGTGAGCGATTCGGTCCGACCCAAATAGAGCACCGGGGTTTCCGGGTACGGAATGTGGGCCCCGGTAAGTGGGCCACTCCGAGTGGGCCGGGGAAGAAATGAAAACTTGAAGTTTAATTATTTTCCTCCTTCGCACGCAGCACAGCATCTTCCTGGGGAGAGGGGCGGGGCGGGTGGTAGGGTGTGCGGCCATGCTGCTGCTGCCTCGCCCATCTGCTGCCGCGGCTCCATTTACATCCTCGCGCGGGAGCCCGAACGGCGATATCGATTTTCCGGCCCGAGCCCGAACGCGCGCCAAGACGCTGACGCTGAACCCCTCGGCTGGTGTGTGGCGGGGGGTCGGGGGTGGGGTGGCTGTGGGCTGGCTGGGAGGTATTTCGTGCCGGACGCTGTAAGACAACCCCACCAGAGTGCGAGAGAGAGAGAGAGCGAGAGACGGTGAGAGAGATTTCCCGGCAACTCCGGAAGTGGCCGGAAGGGAGCGAACCAAGCGGACCGGGGGATCCCTTGCGAGCGAGCAAGTTCCGGTCGAGTGTTTTGTCCTCGCCGAAGGGGCCGTGCGCGTGAAGCATTTTGCTGTATGATGTACCCGCACCCCGCCCCACTCTGCTCACCGCCGACCCACCTCAGGAAAGGACGAGTGAGCAAAAAGGGATACACTTGGGGGGGGATCGGACTTTACAGTGCAGCGCGGGCTCTACCAGCAGCAGCAACAGCAGAGCTACCGGCATCACTCCTGATGATGCCTGGGCCTGGGCCTGGGTTTTGGGCGAGTTTATTGATTTTTCCTCCTTTGACTCGGTGCGCGCCGGGCCTGTTTGGCTGTTTACTAAACTGTGTGAGCTTTCTCTGCCTCTCTCTCTCTCTCTCTCTCTCTCTCGGGCGCGCCTTATCGCCTTATCGTTTTCGGTGCGGCTGCTGCACACACCATCGTCCTTCATGTGACCCTCACCTTGAGGTGTGTAGGCGCGCACACAACAAACGCACAAGGACACGCTGACGACGACATGGTGTGCGGTTAGTGGTGGTGTTGTGTCTGGTGAAGGTCGCTTCCCAGCGTTCTCTTCTCGGGGGATCCCGCCGAAAACCGCAAGGCCACACAACAGCATAACAAGAATCCCCTCCCCTCCCCGCCCTCTACTATCATCCTGGGCACTGTCACACACCTGTCGACAGGCTCGATGATCGATAATTTCCGCACACATCAATTTTCTAACCGGCCTAGTATGAGAGAGAGAGAGAGAGAGAGAGAAAGAAAGTGTGGCGGAAAAGCAATTTCCTAGAGGAGGTTGCGCGGTGCACGATCGTGCCCGTGAGGGATTCGAACTCATGCTTCGAGTCTAGAGTGTAGAGCAGAGTCAATTACAGAGAATGCAATGCGAGCGGCTGCGAGAAAATAGATCATAGTGCTCAAGGCGAATGACCTTGGGCCTAAAATTGAAGATACTGTTGATACTGATATGAAGATGATAAAGACGGGTGCGATGATCACAGGCAGTCGAACACGGTTGGGATCATACCAGAAGCTGTTCGAGAGTCTAGGGTTCTCCAAGAGATGCTACACAGCCCCGACCCGGCTCGCCACAGTACGACAGAAAGCCAAAAAGTTCCAGGACTTGCTAGTGCCAGGATCTCCATCCAGGGGACCATCAGCGTTGCAGGGCCGGCCTCGTGTGGTCGTAGTAGTCACCGTCAGTTGGCGAAAGTTAATATTTATTAGCTGTCGGGGTCGGCAACGATTGCAAAGGTGTTGCCACAATGATGCCACGGGGATGGGTCAGATGGGCCAAATCGCTCGCCGCCGGGCCGGGGCCAGGGAGATTTATTCGATTCTCTGCGATACGCGCGGTTGGGCCCGGAACTCCGTGGGTGGACTCGGTGCTCGGTGGCGAAAATCAATTACCTTACCGGTTCGCAGAACAACACTCTCCAACCCCATTCATGTGTTCGTCCTCATCATCGTCCTGCCGTCGCGACGCGGCAAGACAACGCTAAACGGTTGGCTGCGTTTCATGGGATGGGTGGGATGGGATTTCTCGTCATTACTCCGGCGCTATCGGAGGAACTGTGTTTATTAAGTTTTATGTTTTCGCGTTTCGTTGTTTTCCTTCCATTTCTCGTGCTTCTCCACCAGGAGTCGTGGGTTCCTGCAATTTAAATATCTATACTGTCGGGTAGCGGGTTAGGGGTTTTTCGTCTCTAGTCGGTGTACTAGGTTGTGAATTAAGTTTCATTTCAATCAGTCACTTAGTTTTTTTTTACAGGCCATTTAGTATCGGCATGTCACAGTATTTTTTACAATGAGAAAATCAAGTATAGTGCAGTGACTTTATTTTTATTGTTCGAAAGTTCAAAAGCAAAGGAGTTTTAGAAATGAATAATGAATGTGTATAAGGACTCTTCACCTTTAATTAGGGGGTTAAAAGGGGGGTTTCTGAGTTTAAATGTGGTCGTAGTAGCCTTCAAAACGATTCATGTCAAAAACATCAAAAAACAGACACAACACCTGAAATCGTAGAAAAATTCAGGATATCGTATTCGAAAATCATTGAATCACTTACAGAGATTTAGTATAAGGCCCAGCCATCTCATTGAGCAGTATAACCAATATTTTGACTTCAGTTTTGGGTTCCTTAAGGCATTCACTAAAAACGCATTCGACTGCATCTTTTTTGATAACATTTAAGGCGTTTTAAAGTAGATTTTGTAGATTTTTTTTTAAAGTAGAATAGGATAAAGTAGATTTTGTGATAAAGTAGAATCATCACTATGGATGAGACTTGGGTTTATCACTAGGATCCTGAAACAAAACAAGAGGCTAAGGAGTGGTGTGAATCGTTTTCTTCGGTTCCGAAACGAGTTCGTCTAGAAATTGCATGAAAAGATGTTAGCATCAGGTTTGTGAAATGCGAACGGAATTTTGACACCGCTTTAATTGCAAACTGATAAAACAATAAATTTCGATTATTGTTATAACATTCTAGACCGACTGAAAGTAAAAATTCGTGAATAAAGAAAAGTTAAAGAAAAACATCCTCTTTGATCCAAGCAATGCACCCTGTCACAATTAAAGTCCGAATTGTTTAGGTTTTCACCGTAGTCATCAGATTTGGTCCCTGACGACTTCCATCTGTTTTCAAACTCAAAAAAACCATGCGCAAAAACAGTTTTCCATCAAATGATGACGTCATAACAGCTGTTAAAAGGTTCTGTAACACGTTGATACTAAATGGCTTGTAAAAAAAAATAAAGAGCCGGTTGAAATGAAACATCACATACGTTCATATGAAGAGTGTACGCAAAACTTAAAACACAACCTAGTAGTTCTGTGACTCCTTGGAAAAAATGGTTTCAATCGGGAAGGATTTTACTGCGGCCTGTCTAAGGGAAGAAGATCTGAAACCGTAAGCATATGATATGGTAATGTGAATAGATGAATTTGAAGAAGCACCACTACGACGACGGAGGATCTCATCTTAGGTGTGCGTTGTGCATCTCTTTGGAGTCACAAGTCCTAGGTTGATTGGTGAGTAGAATTAGGCGACATCAAGTGACACGGTCCATGTTAATGCCAACTTAATGTCGCCATTTTGGTAGTTCATAATTTAGAACTCCCGTACTCCCGAACTTCTAGCTCCAATTCTTAATGTCTGGCCATCGGAGCGCCTGTGGTCGGCACTGCTTCTTGCGCTAGCTCTTCCCTTGGCTCGATGGCTTGCGTTGCGATAGTGTTTGCGGTCGCGGTGCCTGTGCGGTCTCCGGCGTCACCTGCGCGGCTGCTGCCGATGCTCGCTCTTCCCTGCCATTGTTCTCGCCGAATCCTGCCATTGTTCTCGGGACTGAAGCAAAACTTTCCCTCACACTCTAAACCACTGTCAAATGTTTGTCCAGCGCGTGCCGTGTGCCCGTGCCGTCGGCTGCGATTGTTCTCGGCTGTCCTCCCTTTCACTCGAATCGGCTTAGTTGCTTCATTTTAATTTAATTTCATCAAACACCCGGTCCGGCGACCGAGGTGTGGTGTAAGCGAGATGATCAAACTGGCACCAAGGACTTCGGAATGGCTCCGGACCGGAAAGACAAACAGGACCTGAGCCTGGGTTGTGCGAACCCGACCGTGTGATTCACAGTAATGGAGACTCCAGCCGCCCAGCGCCTCAGTGAATGTGTGCCTGAAACCGTGCCAACTGCGTCGAAGACGAGACTTACGGTGTGTGAGCCGTCCAAGGAGTTCGTCCGGAGCCAGCCCGTGCGCGCGTGTGTGGGATGTCTATCGGTATCTTAAGTGCCAATCGACCCGGGGCGTTTTACGGTGCGGAATCGATCGATATCCGTGCCTCTGCGGTCAGCATATTATCGGTACGTCGGGCGCCGACACAACGAGGGCATCCCGATGAGCGCTGGTGATGCTACGTCAAGCTGGGCGAAAACAAATGTACGGCCATCAATCGATCGATTGGTTGGGCCGGCTCATCGGCTATCAACTGGTCAGCCGACCAGGGGCCATCACCGTGGTGGTGTGCGTGTTCGAGCGGCAGCGAAGTTAATGTGTAGCACTCTGCCTGACGAGCAGGCTATTTTCGTTGTCCCCTGCTCGGTGCCGCCGCCTTCCAGCGCCGCTAGCAAGAAATAATTATGGGAATGAGGGTAAGCTGGACATGGTTTGATCGGTCTCATTACACGAACACCCGGACGGCACACGCAGCGTGTCGAAGCGACAGTGCACTAACACGGCCCGCCGACTACTGTCATGAATCGGGCATCATCAATTGTCGTTGGCTTGCGTGGAGTGATTTATTGATAGTGTGAAGAAAAACACACCGAGCAATGGAACCGGGTTGCCGATCGAAAGAGTAGAGAGAACCCTAAAAGTAGTCCCCAAACTCACCCGAAGAATGCGATGATCAATATAACTCATCTTCTATCTATATAAAAATTGTTGTTTGTCTGTCTGTACCGCTTTTTCTCCAAAACCACTGAACCAATGCGCTTGAAATTTTGCACAACGTAGTTTTGTGACCCCGGATTGTGAATAGGAAAGTTTTACCCTCCCACACCTCCGGGCAGGGGGGGCTACCATACAAACGTAACGTACCGTAACGTCCCATTCCAACGTTTTCGAGCAAATCGAACCAAAGCTCGGATATTTGAGCCAAATTCAGCTGGTGCGAGTTTTGACATGTATCCAACGGGAAGCGGGAAGGGAAGCCGATCGAACGTCATCAGGAAGTGCGATCCTCGGATAGTCGAGAAATTGAGAATCAACGGAAAGCGTTCTCTAAGTCTACGGCAAAGCGATAATGCTTTATTTGGGGGGGTATAAGGGTCCCCGTATTTTTCTGTCATCGGAATTAAGGTTAACATAATTTCCCCCGACCAGAGACGGTTGTGATACATTTTGCAGCGGACACTCAGGTTTTCCTCCGTTCGTTTGCTGAGCTGCACCGTTCTGATTGCAAAGCACTGTCACTTCGGGGTTCCCTCTCCGTCGTCGTGCTCCGTCATCCTTGGAGCACATCCGGTGCCTGACCCTTCTACTACTACTACCACCGAGCCCAGCCCAGCCGAGCCCCCCTAACCCTAACCCTAACCCTACTTGTGGCGACGCTTAATCTCCCGGATCATGATGCGGGTCCGCTTGAGACCGTTCAGGTGAAGCCAGTCGAGCCAGTACGCGAACCGCACGCCCGACTCGTTCCCGTAGATGCCGTTCAGGTTGATGCGGGTGCAGCTGCGGTGCCACCAGCCGGCGGCGGTCCGCAGCGCACAGTTGACGTCCCCGAACTGGTCGTGGTCCTGGTCGTACGTCGAAAACTCCATGCCCTTGTTGTAGGTGAACTCGTCGCCGAGCGTGCCAGAGTAGACGCCGAGCTTCTGCAGCCGGTAGCGATCCGTTTCGCCCCCGACCTCGAACAGTGTGTAGCGGGCCCAGCGCCGCTCGCCCCGGAACGACTCGGCCACGAACGCGATCTCGTGCGGCACGGCCGCCGTCAGCAGGTGAATGTGATCCAGCCCGAGCCAGTACTCGGTGCCGATGTCGCCGAACCCGTCCCGGTACCTCTCCCAGCTGCGGTTGAAGTTGACGAACCCGTCGAAGCGGTTCTGGATCACGATCCAGCCACCGTCCTCGAAGTCCTGGTCGCAGTACACCTCCAGCGGTTCCCCCGGGCTGCCGCCCGGCACCGCGCTCGGGTAGATCGTTTCCTCGCCCGACATCCCGTCCGGTATTTCGCGGCAGCTGCGCGAGTGGAACCCGCTGCCGTGGCCGGCCGGCCCCGCCCGCGTGTCCTGGTACGCCGCCGGTGGATGCGCCAGGCGCGGCGCGAACATCCCGTCCGTCAGCCCGTTCGCCGGCGGTTGCATCACGTCGCCCACGAACCCGAACTTGGCCGAGGTGGCTGATAGCAGTTGGCGTAGGATCTCGCGCTGATTGGAGAGCAGCAGCTGTAGCATCTTCGCCAGCTCCTCATCCCTGGACGTCATCCTAGGTGGTGGTTGGCGGAGAGCGAAAGGCGATGAGAAAGGCGTGCCAAACTACGCTCTTCCGCCCCTGCCTTATCTTACCTGGTTTCGAGGGCCGCAAGCCGCTCCTGGACCGAGGCACATGATTGCTGCTGGGGTGATTGCTGTTGCTGCTGATGGTCGGTGGTGGAGGTTGGTACGCCCTGGGTAGATAGATCGACACCCGCCACGGACCTTGAACTGAGTGTGGCCAACAGTAACAACAACACAAAGTTGGGCACTCCCATCGCGCTCCCACTTGTAACGAAGTCGTTGAGGTTCGTACGAGCTCAGCTCCTTCTGCGCCCGGTGTCCCGATGCTGCACGTTTCACATCCAGTTGTTTACTGGCGATCCGATCGTCGCGGGTCGCCCTAGCATATGGCCGACTAGCACGTCCCTTCCCCGCCAACCGGGTCACCACCAATCATTCACCGTAAACATTGGCTCCGATTAAGATTACGACTGGTGCGGGCTTCACCGCCTCGCAGCATGCTGGAGATGGTTGGGCCGATTGAACTGATTGTTACGCGCGTAGCCGAGCCGAGTCAGCCGCAACTACTCCGACTCCCGATGTGATGGCGGCCCGACGAAACTGCTCGACTGTAGGTGCGGTGCCCAGAATGTCTACCTGTTGGTCCCGCGCACCCGCAGACCATGTCTGGAGCGATCAGGATCAAACAAACCGTCCTGCCGTCTGCGTCACTGTTTTGGGGGGATTGTGACCTTAAAATACAGCAGTAAACAAGCCCGCAGTCTGCCCCGAATCCGACGGCGCCACTGGTTTGGACACTTCCCTTGAAGTCTGCGATTTACGCGAGCGGAAACCGAGCGGCTCGGCTGGCCTCTCCTAACCACCCCACGCACGAAGTTTCGGGAGTCATCTGCACTAATCGCAATTTTGAGACAGTAACCACCGACCGACCGACATCAGCAGGCTGGCGCTTGTTTACACCAGTCCGCGGTGGATTAGCTCGAGTTCGCTTATCGCTGGGCGTGCTTCTTCTTTGCTTGATTTCCCCTTCATTAAACGGTGCACAACTCGGTCGGTTGTGTTCAGCGTCTCAGTTATTGTTTCAACTTTCTCTCCAATACACAATGGGGAATTAGTATGGGAAAGGCGGACATATTTGTTTTTAGGAAGAAGCTATGGACTGTTTTCAACGTTTTTGTTTTATTTGCATGTGTTTTTTGATTAAATTCAACTTTTTATGTGCAATACACGCGTTCAAGTATATTAAATAAACTTTTTTCGTTTTATTAAGGTTTTTAAACGCCTTAAGTATGCAATCTGCATTACACCAAAAAATTAAAAAAACACTATCGAAGAAGCAAATATCGAATTTCTGCTACGAATCGAATGCCTTGTGAATTTAGAAAAGGATATAAAGTGATCAGGGAGCTTTACCCACTCCGTTGGTGGGAATTTAGAAACAAGTAATTATTACTATCCGAAGTATCCAACCCATAAACTATTATTTAAACGTTTGATAGAAAACTTATTAGTCTTCATCCAACCTTAAATCGATATTATCTACTTGGTTAAGTACATGATCAATCGCGATATAGTCATTAATGTTTTCCTCCATTAAAAACCTTTTACTTTATCTGGAAAAACTAAGTTTATCGTTTTTTCGCTGCCTATAACCCAATGACAGAGAACTAATTTAAGGGTCACTGCTATGTATTGCTCGAATGAACGTGTCTTTTATATTATTCTCTCGCGAAGATTTTCTTGCGTGGTTTGCCCTATCTTGTCTAAAACGTTTATGCCGCGCTTCCAAAGCTTCTTCTCCCAGACAACCTATTGGTACAGGGGTATGTAGTATTATATTCGCAACATAAGTCAAAACATGACTTTATGTATCGTAGCAGGTACGTTAAACCAATTATAAAGTACTAAGAATTTTTTATATGTACCTCTAAAATTTGTGTCGAATTTTTTCGGCATTAACTACTTTCTGACAGCTAATGGTTATAAAGATATTCCTAAGCCTGTCTATTAAATGTTTAATTAAGAACAGTACTCGCACGCTCAGGATCTGAGCATATTCGACGACAAATGCTACCAGAAGTGTTCGCTTCTGATACCTGATTAGTTTTTGAAAGATTATTTTATGTGAAATGCTTAACAAACACTGCAGAAACCTCAACTAACACTGAAGAGGTGAAATAACGTACAACAACGCAGAAGGTTGCGGGCTAAAACCATTTTCATGATTATTAGCATCACCCATCTGGTTAGGCGTTGCACTACAAATAGGGCAACGCATACTTGATTGATCCGTGATCACTGATAATACTTAGTTTATCTAAATAATAGAAAAGGCATCTGGCCAATATGTTTTGTATGAACATTTCATATAATACAAAAGACCAGGCGTCTCCTCATGCATCAGGAATTGTTTTCTTAAAACAGAAATTTGCTAAATTTATCGCACGAATATGCAAACAAAACTTACAGGAAATGTTTAAAATTGTCTAAACTTTAATTGTAATGTCTCGTTTAGGCGGTACACAGCGATACATTTTTTTGCTGCATTACCAAAGTTGAAAAACGGTATTTTTTCCTCCTTTTTTATACTAATTCCCAATAAAAATAAGCTAGCAATGCAAAACGTAAACAATTAATTATATTTTATGAAAGAAGAATTCATTACCTTTCGTATTTCGTTTCGTTTCATATTACCGCCGTAGAACTGTGCCTACGATCGCGTTGAAGTAGCTGATAAAAGTTGGTTTTAGAGAGCCATTTTTATCACTCTTTCGACTTTGACAAATGATTGCTCGGAATCTACGCAACATGAAAGGCTAAAAATTCGGATTTGTCATAGATAACTTATCTATTTTAGGCGAATATAACTAAAACCGTAAAATTCTTTGTTGACTCAAGTCGATTTATGACCGCCTTTTTCCCACAGTGCAACGCAGCGCCGGCAACAAGACGCAGTAGATGCAGGATGCAGAGCGTATGAGTCACATCAACGTTTGATTGCAACAACAGACCTGTGGCTGGGTATGCTCAAAACGGGGGCAAGCTTGCTGACCTGAGGCTGTTAGTGCCCGACCAGTAGATGACATTCATGCGAAAACCCGGCGCGAGGAGAATGGAGGTCCTCGTGGACTGTGACGGGGGGGCCACCAGGGTTTGCGAGGCCTTTGTCGATAGCCCGAGGCCTAGCGCAGAACGAGCGCCGTATGTTGGTTGGAGCAGCATTCTGGAGATTCGCATGCCGTTCCCGATCACGGTGTACACGATGCGGGCCAATTGTACGTTTATGTGGTGTCTCCGTGTAAACGTCGTTGTCGTCGTCCTACAGAAGGCACGACGGAGGAAGTGAGTACAGCGAGACAAATTGTGCTTTCTTTTCCCAGTTGGACCCCCGGGGGCGGGCTCACGAACATGTCAGAATGCTGTCAAAATTGAATTCACACCTCACCGATATCCGGTCGGTCGACATTATCGTCCGTTGGCTGTCGTCAGTCATCGGTTTGATGAAGTTCGTCTGTTAAAGTGGCTCTCGATGCTCGGTGCTCGCCGGGACCGTCTGGCTCGCTGGAGCCAGCAAGGAGCATCCACGCAAACTGCCCAAAGGGACAGGGCAGACGGCGGTTTGCGTTTCGTTCGGTTCGGGCTCTGGTTCTATACACCGGAGCGCACTTCGTCAATCGCATCCTTTTTCTGTCACTCGCGCTGTGCATACGATGATCGATTGGTTCGGGAGAAGGTCAATAGGCATGGAGGATTGTCTGCTCGCTCGTCGCTCGTAGGGTGCCTTTCTCTTCTTATGAGCCACTGATGAGGTTTGCCGTTTACCGCGTGACAGCCGCCAGGCTGTGGGGGCGGCTGCATTTAAATTCTCCTGACAGCTTGCTCATTTCCATGCAAATTGAAGTAGAGCACCGACACCGCATCCTCGGTGGGTTTGCTGAAGCGCCGCGAACGAGCGTTGCCCGCTGGTGCGTGGTGGTGATCGATGAGGACTCCGGTCCATTCCGGAATTTCGGAGACCATCGCAACGAGGGCACGGCACGACAAAAAAGTCGGCCAGGCGCGCGACGTTGATAAGCTGCCAGCGTTACGCCAT
The DNA here is from genome assembly GCF_943735745.2 of Anopheles bellator. Classification (NCBI taxonomy): domain Eukaryota; kingdom Metazoa; phylum Arthropoda; class Insecta; order Diptera; family Culicidae; genus Anopheles; species Anopheles bellator. The sequence continues at coordinate 7,770,766 of NC_071287.1, read as the reverse complement.
TTATCAGGCGTACTCGATGTACTCCGTGACAGCCGGACGGCCGTGAGTGTTCGATTCAATCCTCCCGACTTCCCGCCGTCACCATCGCAGGTTCGCAAAGGGTAGAGACCTACACTGCTAGGATCTTTCGGTGCACTTGATTGATCAGCGCTCTTTTCCAGGATTTCTCTAGCAAAAACCAGCACTAACGGCGGCACAGCGACGTAGGCAGTGAAAGGGGTAAGCTAGTTTAGTTTTTAGATGGTTTTTTATTATTATTATCATTATTATCGGTATTATATTAATTAATATTATTAGTATTGTTTCCTTAATGTTACATCTTTGACAATCATTTTATTTTTCCGCACCCTTTCCATCGTGTCCTTTTTCTCTTGCTCTCTTGCTTTGTCCCGTCTCTCGTTCTCTCTCGCTTCTTGCTTTCTCCGGTCCGCAAACCCAGTCAGAAAGCTTCTACGCTCAGCTCAAGAATAATGATCTTGTGGCTTCTCTGCTTGTGTCTGTGATTCAGTATGATACTCACCTTGCGTAATCTGCCGTGGTGGCTGCCCGTAAAGTTCCAATTAGCTGAATACTGATCCGAATAAATCCCTCGCACTCGTCACCTATATATATCAGCAATCTGGCTCATCATCACAAACACCGGAGCACCGGAGATGTTGCTCGGCCGCAACCGGTTGCGATGCTCCCGAGCTGCGCTTTCGCTTTCGTTTCGTTTGCTGACCTTTCAATCTTGCCTCATAAATGTGCTCCGTTCTACGCTCCCTTGTAGTGTGCTTCGGTTTTATATGTGTGTGAACCCGAAAGCTTGTACTGTATAACTAGCTGGGTTTGCTTCAGTATTACTTATTCATTCTGCTCCGTTCGCTCTCACGTTGCTGCTTGCAGATCATCTCACTACTAAGTTCTGTTTGTTGTTCTTGTTGTTTTGTGTTTGTGTTGTGAATTAGATTCCTCGCCCTTCTTGTGTCATTCTTCGTCCACACGTGTTCCTTAACGTTTGTTTTTTTTTTTTATTTTGGTGGTGTGTGATTGGCTATATGTTGCATTGTTTGTTTCTTGCTATTTCTCTGAGCATATTGGTCTAAGAGACTAATAAATGTACCGCTTCGAGGGAAGGTACCACATTATAAGAAGTATGCGTTTTTTTGTCTTATTTATTTTAATATTGGGTGAATAGTAGGTTTCATTCTCTTGGCTAACATTCTCGGAAACACGGTTTGGCGTACAGCTATGAGCTGTCGAATCGCAGTGATTCGCAGCGATTCGTGGTGGCAGCTCGCTCGACCAACTTCGGGTCTGGAGTTCGTTGATTACACGTCCCATTGCACTACACTGAACTAAAGTCCCTAAAGGTTTCCACCACGGGTCCAGAGCGAGAGAGAGTTGACGGTAATGAATGCATACCAAGAACGCCGCCGTCATCCGGTTCTACCCCGACAGAGTTCAAGATACCGATGCCAACCGTCTTCTGGTGGATCTTCGGCGGCCTTCGAGGTTCGGAAAGCAGCATATCGGGTGCGTGCAAATATTCTCCAGTACCGGGGTGGGGGACACGGGGTACTATTTTTGTATCAACATCCATACGGACCGATACCAAAGATAAACTTGAAACGGCCACGCTTCATGTTTGCACCGTCTTACCGTCTGGTCTATTTCATAACATTGATGGTTTGTTATTCCTAGATGGTGCGACCGGCGTGGGCACCTTCCTTCCCGCTAGCATCAGAGACAACCATCACCCGACAGGCCAGGGAGCCGTACTGGCACGTGGATCTCGGAACTCCGCGTGGGTGTTTCTTCGGTTCAACCATAGCTGGGGAGCGTGATCGTGAACTTGCCACTCGATACACCGATGCCACCTGATCTATTCGTGAGGAAAACTGCGTGAGAGAGAGAGAGGATCGGGAAGATACTTGCGGGAGCTTAACAATATTCAGACATTCAAATATACTGGTTTTAGGGGGTTTGTTATATCTTTCTTGCTTTGCGCTACCGCTACGTACGGCCCCACTTGTTCGTTTCTCTCACGTCTTATCTTATGCTCTGTTTGACTTTATTTTAAATTTATTTCTTGTGCTCTCACGGTGCTTCTCTCGTTTTCTTTTTTTTCTCTGTGTTCCTTTGGGTGTTTTTTTTTTTAGTGTTGCCATTAAGCTTTCTATTTCCTGTCCCTTTCTTATTTGTTATTTGTTATCTTTTTTGGTTGTTTTGTGTTTTTCTACTGCCGCCCTCATTTTGGTTCTTGAATACCCCCCCCAAAATTGTTTCCCAACCCTTTCTGATCCGCTCCCTGTACCGGCGACAAGTATTTAATCATCTCGTTTAATATTCGTGTTGCACACGCATGGTTCCGTGTATAATATTTGAGTGTGTGCCGGTGTTTTACTCTTGAGGTGTCCTCTAATCGTCCCATTTACGCTATATGTATGCTCTCGCCGTGGATTGGCTGTATATGTGGTGACATATATTATATATGTATGTATATCTCGACAAGTTCCACGAGACACACTGCGTAGAGTACAGTGGGTGGTAGTATGCTTCCTACAACTAACGCCTCCCAAGGGGCCGCGGCCATTTTACTTACACTATAGTAGTTGTTTGCCTTTGTCTAGCTCGTTTCCTTCCACGGTTTTCGTGTTTTCTTGAACATTGTGTGTATGCGTGTGTGCTTTTTAAGTTCATCTCCCACAACGGTTGCGTACATTAATCTCACTAATCGGTAAAGTATTGATGGTGTGGGGTTGTGTGTGCGTTGTGTGTGTTGTATGCCTAATGTAAGTTTACTGGATGTCACGAAGGATTTCCGATTCGTCGGTCGTCCACACTGTCAGGTTCAGTGGGTGTCAGGTGTTTTTGATAAAAGTTTGTTCAAAGATGACCGCACGTCCCGATGACGTCACCAACGTCGCCTACCTAGCACCCATGCGTAGCCCACCACCACCACCACGAAAGGTTCTAAATAGGTTCTAAATAGGTTCATTAAAAAAAACCCTGTCTAGCCAGAGTCCAGACCGTAAGTAAGGGTCCAAGTAACAGGAAGTGACAGAGGTACAGGAACCGACACCGGAGTGGCGAAGGAGTTCGAGTCGGTGGGCTTGGCCTACGTTTATTGTTTGTTTACAGGTGTCAGCAGGTGGCAGAAGTAGGCACTGCACGTACCTAGGAAGGTCTCGTTCGCTATGACAAGAAAGGGCCTACAAAGTGCTAATTTTCCGGCGCAACCTTATCTAAGACATCTAATCATGCTAGTACCCTGGATAGAATCGCCAGTCGTTCAGTGAGTGTGTCGCCCACTTCCCGACCTGGGTCACCCGCAAATCAAATCAGGGCGAGGAAACCAGTGCCGATCGAGATCAATTCAAGGGATGGCGAACTTTAAGGGGCTGCAAAAGTTCGACCGTTCAAATTCAACTCGATCGACCGTTTGGAACCTCTGCCTCTGCCAAGTGTCCGGGTTTTTCATTTTGTTTTGGTTGTTCTGCTTTCTATGTTTTCTACTTTTGGTTCTATTTTAGTTTGGCAGCACACAAACTTCCTCAACTTCCCGCCACTGTTGTGTGCTGCTTCGTGCACCGCCTAGCAGCGGGGCGATGTTCGACAGATGATATTGCCCCGGCCGGGCCCCGTGTCCTCAGGGTGTCGTCGCCCCCATTTGGTCGAGCCGTGGTGTGTATTCTGCCAGGGCGAAGCCAAAGCCAAAGCAGAGAAAGAAGAAATGAAGAAAGGACGAACGTACGGTAGGAAATGGGGATGGGCCGGACCGGCCGGAGGCGAAGTCACTAGGGAATGCGTTTAATGAAGGTGAACTTGGCTGATTATCGATTGATTCCTCTCGCGCTTCTCGCTCTCTCCCGCTGGAGCAGAGGATACCGGATGTCTGTTGGTATGTCAGGGAACGGTAAATAAAACACTTCGGCCTGCAGTATTAGTAGTAGCTTGGTGGAAGTTGCAAACTTTAACCGTACCGACATAAACTTCGGTGAAATGTGCGCGAGATGTGTCCGGGTCTAAACTGTCCGTGAAGTATCTATCAGTAGGCCCCAGACGAACGATTTGCTCTAACTGCAGTGTTCTGCTTTTTTCCGTGTTATCCTTTACCCGTTTCGATAAAAATTTACTATCCGGGACTTCTAGCGCGGGGGCCACAGTATGAGAAACTTGGAAAAACTGTATGGCAGGCCAAGAAACTATGAATCTTTTGCTAGAGTTCCGTGAGTTACTTTGAGTTGCTTTTGAGCGCCTTATGTTTACGGGATATTTTCTCGTTTCGGGGGTATTTTTTTTCAATTTGACAGTTTACGGCAAATTTCGGCAAATTTTTATTGCTTTCCAAAAATATGGCTAGTTTTTCGACAGCGGATCAAATTTTGACAAAAATGGCCATAGAAGGAGAAGGAAAGGAAACTGAAAAATCAAAGCAAAATCAAACGAACTGTCATTTCACTGGCTGGAGCTCATGGAATTTTTCGCGCAAACGCTTCTAGTGTGGACGCTAGCATATCAAAAAACCTGTAGAGAGAAAACTCATACTGTGGTCGGGGCGTAGGAACTCCTGGGAGACGCACCTAATGGATCGTTGGAAGAAGATTCGATTCACGGTTTCTCGATTTTCCCCTGGCCAAGGAGGGGGGGGGGGGGGGGGGGAAATCGTGTCCATCGGGAATACTGAGATGGTTGGGCTGGGATAAGGGCTCTTCCGAAAGACTTCCGCGGCCCGTGCCTTCCGTTCCTCCGGGCTTACCTGAACGCCCTAGACGATCGATCGATGCAGGTGGTGTCCGGGGGTTCCAGGTGTCAGTGCTGGGAGGGCTGTAGGTTGGAAGATATTGGTAGCGGCGGTGGTGGTGTTGTCGAACTGTGGGTGGGTAGTGGGAGTCCGTCGAGCTGTGGCTGTGGTCCGCAGCTTAGTCGCGCATGAACACGAACTCGTTGTAGTGGTTCCAACGGTTCTCCTCGGTGTCGACGCCCGGCTTCAGGTTTTCGCTCACCGAGCCCGCGGTCCCGGAGCCGCAGCTCCCGACCATCCGGAAGCCCTGCTCCTGCAGCATGTCGAACGCCTGCTCGATGAACACGTGCTTGAGGAAGAAGCGGGCCGTGTAGCGGTCGGGCGCCCCGTGGTCCGGGTCGCGCGACTCGTTCAGCGTGTCCCCGAACACCTCCCGGCACAGGGCGACCCGGCCGTGCACCAGCAGGCGCGTGATCTTGCGGAACTTCACGTCGGCCAGCCCGTCCCGCCCGAACTGGAAGCTACCCCGGTAGCCGACGGTGATGCAGCCCGGCCCGGACTTGGTCAGCAGCTCGAGCAACCCGGCCAGCCGGAAGTGCTCCGCCTCCTGGCGCAGCTGCTCGCGCTCGAGGACACCCCCGGTCGGGAGCGCGTACGCGGCCGGGCCCCGCAGGTACGCCAGGACGTGCCGGAACAAGGCACCGTCGCGGTCGATGAAGTAGCGGCCCTGGCTATCGTGAGGCGGCAGGGCCGCCGAGTCGGGCCCGGACCCGAACGCGTCCTGGAACCAGGACCCGTCCTCGGCCAGCAGCGTCTTCAGGCTCACCACGTACCCGGTGCCACCGACGTTCAGCTCAATCACCTCCGGCATCGCACCCATCCCGCTGTCGCACGCTGTTGATAGTTGGCTGGCTGACTAGTTCCGCTGGAGCGCTAGGTTCGACCAGCTGGCTAGCTGTTGGAGCTGGGACTCCGTCCCACGGGGGACACGATCGACGCCGGTCTAGTTGATTGATTGGGCCGTTTGGCGCGGTTCCTGGCGGAGCAGCAACAGCAACAGCTCTTACAGCCCACCGACACCACGGACACACTGATACTCCATAACCCGGACGCCGGACGCTCTCGGGAACACTCGGCACGGAAATAGTAGCAGCACGCACACACACTCACGCACGCACACAGGCACTAACACCCTGCTCAACAAGCTGCTGCCAGCAACGGTCGCGTTCGGAGGACTCCTTGAGCGTTACTACATACTCTGCACCCGCTGCAGAGCTGCTGCGGCCGGTTCGATCCGGTAGACCCTGGGACGGCTGGGCCCGGAGCACCTGTGCTGGCCTCTCTGTGCGCACCTAGCAGCTGCTGAAGCCTAGCATTGGCACGTCAGGCACGCGCGCCGTGACACGTCCAGACTCGTACCCGTGCGCGACTGAAATGAGTTCGGGAAGTGCAGGAGTGCGAGCGTCGAGCCGTTGTCATGTGCGCTCCTCGGCAGCGCACTCGGACGTGCAAGCTGCGAGCGGCTCTCGGATGCGGGATGTTGTCGGGTGGAGGAGCTGTGGTACTACGTTGCCCAGTTTTCCCGCTAATAAGGGAGGTTGTCAAATGAAAGCTGCCGCAGCGTGCAGAGTCGGAGCAACAGCTCAAACGCGAACGCGGCGCAGCACGAGAAGAGCTCTCCGGGAGAATCGACCCGAAATCTTGCTCGCCCCTGACACGCCTGAGGCTCTCTCACTCTCCTTCCTTTTCGCACACTTTCGCTCTCTCTCTCGCGCTCTTCGTGTCCGGATGGCAGCTTCCGGTTTTGACACCCCCTGGATGGTATGCAATTTGTTGAACACTTTTATTTTGAATTTTTAATTCGTTTTGATTTTCGTCTCCGCTTCGATCGTCGTGTTCCTCTCGTCCTTCCCTCTTGACACCCCGTTCCGCTCCCTTCTCCCTTCCCTTCCCAACCGAATCCGAATCCGGGCCCCGTTTTCCCCGGCTTCGGCTTCGGCTGGAGAGGCTTGACTTCGATCTGGGTTTCGCTCACCTCACTCACGCCTCTCACTTTCACCCCGTTATTCTTGTCACGGTGAACTCGAGAATTTTCCGAGAATGGTGACCCGGGGCGGCAGGTGGGCAGGTGTGGGTGTGAATTTTCCCACACATTGCGAAAATTTTCTCCACTCTTGCTCCCAGTGGTGGTTACCGCTGCAATATCGGAGGTATTCACGGTAAGCTCTAGAAGCTGTATCTGTGAAGAACTTTTTCAGCCTCGGTAATGAGACGAAAGAGCTCGGCAGTTGGGGGGCCCTGAATCGATCAACACTTTCTGACAATCGGGAGGCCAAACGGGGGCTTAAAGAAACATCAAACATTTGTTTTTGGGGACCAATTGGGAATCCAGATGTGGGATAAAATTCCACATCCTGGCATGCGATGACAGGCAAATGGAGCTGACTTGGCATAGATTTAGTAATAGATTAGGCATTGTAATAGATTAGAATTGTACTGTCGGCATACAAGTTTCGACCTATCATTACTGGCGTTGGCATTCGAACAAGTCCAGTCATTACCAGGGCTGGAAGCTAAGTAATACCTTAGCGAGAGAAAAGGACGGGGAACCAACCATCCAATCCAGGCATCCAGGAAGCTGCGGATATACCAAATTGGACCGAGAGAGAGAGAGCGACAGAGAGTGAGAGAGTTCTAGAGATCTCTCCCCTCGTGTCGCAAACACCAGAGAGTAGTCGAGAGCCGGAAAACATTTCGAGTTTCCCGGATGCTGGATGCTGCAGACGACCGCTGCAGACACCAGTCGGAGTCGGCGTCGTCTTTTATACGCTTCTCTACTGCTTCTGCTCTTTCGCCTGCCGATATGACCACCTGATACTCAGCAACCACCAGCGTGTTGAATTTGAATCGTTTACTCTCGCCGCTTTTTGCAGGTCAGAGAGACGCACACAAGCTGCGCTGCTAACTCGAGGCCGAAGTTAATCGAGGCTATGTGTGTGATAAAGAGACACAGAGTGAGAGAGCAGGAGAGGGAATGAGCGTCCTAGCGTGTGTTTCAGTCGGTTCTGTCGGTTGCTCCGTAATCTAACGACTCCAACGCCGACTGCCAATAGGAGCCGAATAAGTATTTAGTGATTGTCCACGCTCGGGATAGAAGCGGGCCTGAAGTCAAACTAGACGAGAAATGTATCAACCAATCACCCAATTCATGTTCAATAGCCGCCCGGTGGCTGAAGTAGAACGAGGTGGAGCTACAGCACGTAGCACCGTCCACCTGCTCGAGGACGAGGTCAAACCCAATAGTAAAAGTAAATTTGCTAACAAAGCCCAGCACTTGCAAAGACTCAAGCTCGGTAGGGTTGCTGTGTCTTCAGCTCCAGCTACCTAGATCGAGGAATCTCGAACGTATTGGAACAAGAACCGCTTGAATGGACAAGTGGTAGGCCAAGACTCCTTTATAAATATTTTGTCTGCCTCTGTATCCCCCTGTATTATGTCCCTGAAGGTTCCTTCAAAATGTTCCCTGCTTCGAAAACTGAGCCTGAGGACCTCAACACAATATGAAGTGATGGCTAAATTACGCCCTGGAGTACGTGAGTGCGGTATGTGGAGACGGTAATTTGATTGCTTGCCTCCGGAACCGTCTTCTAATGGGTGTGTAACACATCGTTCAAAAAGTCCCGGGACTAGCATAGAAATGGGGATAATAATTCAATTTATTTACCAAAGTTCAGAAGTACCAACCTTCAGATGAGGTGTGTCAAAATTTGACTTAATTCGAAACATAACCAAGGAAGCTATAGTGGTGAAATGTGAAAACGTGAAAAAAACGGACCAAAACGAGTTTTGTGAGTTGATAAAACATTGTTTTCTAATGGGAAAAAGCACTGCTCAAGATTAGCAATGGCTTGAAAAACGTTATCCGGATTCTTACTTACTTACTTAATCCGGTTACAACCGCCGAGCGGTCTTTACCTGCTCCAAGGAAGCTTTCCACCGCTGGCGGTCGAGAGCCTTCGTCCACCTTCGTATTTACTATTTTGCATCAAAAATTGGCTATGAAAAAGGTTTTCTCCGAATGGGTGCCGCGTTTGCTCACAATGGAACCAAAGCAACAACGTATCAATGATTCGGAGAGCTGTTTGGCACTGTTTGCTCGCAATAAACAGGATTTTTTACGTCGATATGTGACAATGGACGAAACATTAATTTACCATTTCACTCCGGAGACCAAGTCGGCAGTCAGCTGACCTCCTCGAAAAAGGAAAAACCATCAATAGCGACTACTACATGGTGTTATTGGATCGTTTGAAGGTTGAAATAGCGAAAAAACGCCCACAAATGAAGAAGAAGAAAGTCATCTTTTATCAAGACAACGCACCATGCCACAAGTCAATCAAAACGATGACCAAATTCAACGAATTAGGCTTCCAACTGCTTTCTCATCCTCCGTACTCGCCGGATCGGGCCCCCAGTGACTACTGGCTCTTTGCGGATCTCAAAAAGATGCTCCAGGGATAAAGATTTAACTCGAATGAGGAAGTGATCGCTGATATTGAGGCTCATTTTGAGTCAATCGTCAAAAACCAATCGTTCTACAAACATGGCATTGAAAAGTTAGAGAAGCGAAGCGGAATGATTGTATTACACTTGAAGGAGATTATCTTGATGAATAATAAAGAATTTTGCTGATACAATGTTGTTTTCATAGTTAGTCCCGGGACTTTTTGAACGACGTGTTATGTGTGAGAGTTTCAGTGGATACACGGATGGATCCACAGTTCTTGCAGAGCTTCGAAGACGCTTCATTAACTCACTAATTATGCCCTACTTCTCGCAACGGAAACGTTGCTAATGCGCAACATCCTGATCATCTCTCTCTCTCTCCTTCTCGCTATCTCTCTCTCTTTTCTTACGACAGGTGTAAAGCGGTAGTAAAGGAGGTTGGTCGCTGGTCCTCGTTGACTGGGGCTGATCGGCACCGCAATGGTGGCCATTAATCGGTGGTGTCACTGCAGACCGGTGTCATTGGATGTGTGTCAACTCCTGACTCCTGACAGCTCCAACCTACTCACGCCTCGTCCACAGTATGAGTTTTCTCTACAGGTTTTTTGATATGCTAGCGTCCACACTAGAAGCGTTTGCGCGAAAAATTCCATGAGCTCCAGCCAGTGAAATGACAGTTCGTTTGATTTTGCTTTGATTTTTCACTTTCCTTTCCTTCTCCTTCTATGGCCATTTTTGTCAAAATTTGATCCGCTGTCGAAAAACTAGCCATATTTTTGGAAAGCAATAAAAATTTGCCGAAATGTGCCGTAAACTGTCAAATTGAAAAAATACCCCCGAAACGAGAAAATATTCCGTAAACATAAGGCGCTCAAAAGCAACTGAAAGTAACTCACGGAACTCTAGCAAAAGATTAATAGTTTCTTGGCCTGCCATACAGTTTTACCAAGTTTCTCATACAGTGGACCCCGCGTCACGATCCCACCCAACTACAGGTAGCGGGCGAAGAGCGACCTATATCATTTGGTCCAAAAGCCTTCCCCAACTATTCGCCGCATCATTCTCCACCGAGTGCGATGAAATGGAACAACAACGCAACTTTTATACTTGTTGCTTGACAGCCTCAGAACACACCTCAGGAGTCGGTTGGTCAAGAGATAATTATTGTGTTCCATTATTTCTATACTTCTCGAAAGGGTTCTGCGCATCCTTGCGTTCGAGTTCCATGAGTGATTCCATGAGTTTGGCAGTACCTGCTCCACTCTCAGGTCGGCACTGGCATGTGGAACTTTTGCAGGTTCGTCGCGTCTGAAGCAACGCCGACTCCGAATTGAAAGAAAGTCGAGCTTGTCAACGTTCCATTGTAGTGCTATAGAGAGGTATCTCTTGAGTGAGTGTTTATTGTGTGTGCTGGAAATCATGTGAGAAAACAAAACCAAAACCATTGCGTTGCGGTGGGACATTGGGGCCTACAGCACTGGACCAACCTGGACCATACATGGCGTGTACCGGATCGACCTTGCTCAATTCTTTCCAAAACCGATGCCCAGCTTGTCGAGGGCCATCAGACTAGCGCCGGTGCGCCCCTTACTGTTGCCGATGCGTCCAGTCACCACCGACTCGCGGCGCGACTCGGACTTGGACCCTAGCGAGCTCTTGCCACTCGCCGTGGACTCGCTGAGCGTGTTGTGGACCGGCTTCGAGGTGACGGAGATGTTGAGGGCAAACTTGAGCTCCGCCTTGAGCGCATCCCACGGCGTGATCTTCTCCTCGACCGCCACCTTCCGGACGTTCCAGAGGAACTCCAGGAAGCCGATGATGAAGGCACAGGCGCACCCGAACGCGAGCACCACGAAAACGCCGCCCACGTTGTCGATGCCGAGCTCGGCCGCGCTGTCCGACCCGGCGCTCGATGCTTTGCCGTCGCACCGGCCGCCACCGTGCATCTCCTTCCACCAGCGGGTCTTCAGCTGGTGTAGCTTGCCTTCCTCCTGCATCTTCAACACCGCGCCACTGATCGCCGTCCGGTACGGAGAATCTGTCGAGCGCAGGGCAGGCTTAGGGATGCAGTTTGGCCGGCGGCGGGGCCCGCGAATACTTACTGACAGGCATCGCGATGCCGTAGCCCTTCGAGTCCAGCAGGCCACCGATCTGCGTCAGCTCGCAGTACCGCTCGGTCATGTACTCGAGCGAGGTGGACTCCATCAGGAACGCGTACAGCCGCTTGCCCTTGATGACGCGGTCGCGGCCCTCGTCGTTGCTCTTGGTGAACACCGACGGCCGGGCCGACTCCATGGCGGCCCACATGCGCTGGTAGGTGGAGAAGTTGGACGTTTGGAAGAAGGACATGGTGCTGCCGCCGACCACGGCCCCGTACTTGATCTTGCTCTGCTTGGCCAGATCCTCGGCCGACTCGATCGTCGCGTCCATCCGCTCCATCGTCAGGAACGCGGCCAGGTTGGCCGTGTAGGACGACAGCATGATGAGCGCGAAGAACCACCACATGCCGGCCACCAGCCGGGTCGAGACGGCCTTCGGCAGGATGTCGCAACCCTGGCCCATGATCGAGCCCATCGTCAGCCAGAGCGCGTTCAGCATGTCCCAGATGTTCTCCACCTCGTCGTTGTCCTGCTTGCACGGATGCGGGTTCTCCCAGTCGGCCGGCGCCATCCGGGACAGTACGAACAGGAGGACTGAGACGCCCAGGTACGCGGTCGCCATGTAGATCCACACGTCGAGCGATAGCGGTGACAGGAAGGAGAACAGGTCCTTCGGCTGCTGGATGGGCGTCGCGTACAGAATGCTAATGCCTGCGAGATTAGTTGTTGTAGAAGCGGCATATTAATCAGATTGAAGATATGATAGATAGGAGCTTTGGACTTTGGACTTTGAAGATCGATGAGCACCTACCCAACGTCATGAAGGGCATCGTGAAGTCCACCGCCGTCCGGCGCTCGTACGTAATCGTCAGGTCGCACACCGCCAGGTCCGCTTTCTGCCGAGAAGGACAAATGAGAAGGACCCATGGACACACGTTGGTGGTGCACCCCATCACCTACCCGATCCAGCAAGTGCTTCACCAGTCCGTCCCACTTCTTCGTCAGCTTGTTGTACGATCCATACTTGCCGTCCGGGACCAGCTCCATCCGGTACTGGAAGCCCAGAATCTTGGAGATTCCATCGATCAGCTCCAGCGAGTAGCCCTCGAACCGATTGTTGCCCTCCAGGAACTCACCGTCCTTCTTTTCCCTACAAGCAAAGCAACGGGCGAGTTGTAGGTGGTAGAGAGATACACAGAGAGAGAGAGAGGTACTTCATCATCAGGAACGGTGCGCCGATCCGGGACGCGACGACGAACGTTTTGTTCTGGAGCGACTCGACAATCTGCGAGTACACCTCGCCCTGGCTGCGCGTGTAGTTGACACCGTGCGTCGGATCCCAGGTGGCGATCTTCTTGAACGCCTCGTCCTTGCTCAGCTCAATGATTTCGAGATGGAAGTGCGTCCGCCGCCCGTAGTCGTCGAAGATGATCGGTCCGGTGATGCCGTGTTCCGTTTTCTGCAACAATAAAAGGGGGGACCGGATCGAGATAGCTGAAGCTGGTGATACCGCGGCTCTTGGATTAACCCGTACTGACCACCTTCATGTAGTTGACGATGCGCAACCCGAACGGCCACTGGCGCAGGTTCTTGTTGCCGCAGGACAGCCGCGAGGGTGTGATCTCCTCCGTGGCGTCCAGCTCCCGGATGGCGGTGGCGTAGATCTTGACCGCATCGTTGTAGAGCGCCGACTCCGTCTGGACGTGCTCGGGCGACACGCGGAACAGCCGCTTCATGCGTGCCTCCCCCTGCTCCCAGTCGTGGACCGCGTTCTTGATGTCGAAGCTCTTGGTGTCCATCAGGCGCAGGGCGGTGATGTTGGAGCGCGAGTAGCGCAGCTCCTCGAAGTCCATCGTGTGGGCGTCGAGCGACGTGATGATGTAGCTCTGGTACTCCTCCAGCATCTTCACCTCCTTCGCCTGCCGCAGCAGCTCGACGATCCGGTCCGGGCGGATCTCCAGGATGATGTGCGACTCGCCCGACGACTGGATGTCCTTCAGCAGCGGCCGGTAGTCCGGGTCGTCGTCGATCTGGCGCACCGTGATCGGTGTGTCGCCCGGTCCGTGTATCTGCAGGATATCTTTCAGCCGCATCAGACCCTCGTCCGTGTCGTAGATGATGGTGAAGCTCTTCCAGCTGTAGTCGACGATCAGGTCGGCGAGCGCCCGGGAGAACACGTCCGCGTCCGGGTACAGGTTGATCGTCATCGCCTGCAGGGCCGGATCGAGACCGCCGAGCGGTTCCGGGTCCCAGTGCGTCACGATGTGCGGTATTTCGAGCGTCTTGCACACCGAGCCGACGATGCCGGACGTTAGGATCGAGCTGGGCCCGAACACGGCCGTCACGCCCTCGGACGCCAGCTCGCACACCTTGCGCTCCGTCTTGAAGCTGTCCTCCGGCGAGACGTACTTCACCAGCGGCACCAGCTCGAAGTGCTTCTCGTGCATGTTGACGCGCTCCACCGCGTACCGGAACGCGATCTCCGCCTCGTAGTTGTCCCCGTGGAAGATGGCCCCTACGGATCCGGGCGATACAGTCAGAGCCCCCCGTCAGAAGTGTTTCATGTTTCAGTCAAACTTCATGAGGCGGACAATTGAGTAAACCTTTGTGGGGAAAAAAAAAACTTGCCGGCACTAGGACGCTAGGACGACATTTGATTTGCATTTGCGGGGCGCTACGTGCCATATAGAAACGATAGTTTCGGATCCAAACACTAGATAAACCACTCCATCGATTATTGAATGCTGGTTGAGCTGATGCCTAGCGGTTGGTTGAATGCTTCGTTTTGATTGCGTTGCTCCAACTCTGTCCAAGAATGCGCTGTGGCCTTTTTGTTTCGCTCGCTTTGGAACACTGTCATCATGCTACAGAGAACACCCAAACCCTGCCTGCCTGACTTACCAACGGGAATCTCACGCTTCGCCGGCACCAGGTCCACGGTCAGCAGCACTAGCAGCAGGTGCAGCAGAACTGTGCCCCGGTCGACACATCTCCCTCCCGGCGAACGGCCCCGGCGAGATCCGTGGCTCCAGGGCTGCATGCAGGGTTGGAATTTGCTGCTGCTGTTGCGAGATTGGTAGCGATGCCTTCACCCACACCTAGTACGCCTTGGATTTTTGCGGGCACCAGTCACAATCTTTCGGAGGATCGGTTTTATACAGTCACACTCAGCTCAGAGGTAAACTGTTGATGTCAGTGCAGGCGCCGAATAAACCACCGAGAAATGCGTGCGCGTCACCAACACTACTCAGACTCAGTGGGGAAAGGTTGCGCGATCTTCACACACATACCACGGGGACCGTGTCTGGGACCGGTAAATGTTCTGCGTTCTTCTGGTAGATTCTGGTAGCGGCTCCGTGGATACTCGAGCCATGCGCGCATGCCTGGCCAAAAATAGTACGTCACGCAGAGTTCTAACACCACCACCACCACCAACGGTGGTCACTTCACCGTTGTCCAAGGACACCCCGCGACGTTGCGCAATCGGGGACCGGCACCAGGCCGACCGAATTCGGGACGGCTAGACGTGCGTGCGTGCGTGCTGTTCGTGACGACGACAGCGCGTTTACTGGCACGCGTTTGCCGGGAAAGGTTCCGAAGGCCGGCGCTCGCCATACTCAGTTATATTTAGACCAACGCGGGATGCGGGTTTTCCCTCAACCGTTGTCACGCTCTGCACGGTTCCCGCCAAGAGGACGCCGCCCAGCTGAGAAGATTCTCGCACATCTCGTCATCTGCGGTGCAATTTCCGGACTTCCGACCAGAGCGACATCTGGTCCGGTCCGCATCGTCGCTCGTTAATTGTCAATTTGTCGCCATGTACGTAACTGGGACACTATCCGATCCGATCGTGAATGCCTCCCCTCTCGCGTGTTATCCTTGCAAGCTTTCCGTTAGTTCGCTGGTCCGACGCTAGAGGTCGCTGTTCCGCAAGCTTCAGGTCCGGGTGCTTTGGGAAAGCACGACGCGTGCGCTTGCTCCACGAACTGGAACAGCGCACTCATTCTGGCTAACAAATGTGAGCGGCTTCCCGGTTCGGCCGAAAGGTAGCAAAGAGTTGATGACCGCACAGGACTTCTCCGCTCGGACGATGGTTGTGCTAACACACCGACCGGAAAGAATGTTGACTAGGAGTAGTCAGAACACGATAGTCAGTACTTATTGCGTCGCAATCCATACGAAATTAAGCAAAGAACCGTGCAAATAAAGAATAAACAAGCATATAAAGAAGGGCGCATAAACATCATCAGTCACAACGGCGAAGTTAACACGTGGGCTGAAAAGTCCCGAGTCTAGGAAAGAAAAAGGGCTTTTTGGTTTGCTCGAAATTAACTTTATCCACTTTTTTGTGCTTATTTTTTTCATACTCAAATGCTCATGTAATATACGAGATGCGTTCAAAACGTTCTGACAATTTTGTATTTACTCGGGCTACGTAAGTTCGATTCACGAGTGACTTATGGTGAAACTTTCAGACATTTTGAGTAATTATTAAATTTTTAACAGCTGTTTTACTGTGCGCGTGTCTTGGCCCCATCGGCGATTTTTGTCTATTCCGAAAAATTGATGGTAAAAAATGTGTATCAAATTTTGTGTAGGAAACGAAATTAAAAGCTCGGACGAAATTGACGAAATGTTGACTGTAGCTTATGGTTTTGATGCCAAAGCTACCGTATTCTCTAGATCTGGCCCCCTTTTTCTTATTCCGGAAACTGAAGGAGGCCATGAAAGGGCGACGCTATGATACGATTTAGGTGATAAAGACGGCGTCGCCGATGAGAAAAATCTTGTCCAAGCAAAACAGTTGTCAAAAATTGACCGATTAGCCGAAAATAGCCGAACTTTTCACCATCGGTCACTGACATGTGCAACAACCTAACGTCACAAAAATCGGAAAAACGTAGCCCGCGTAAATACAAAATTGTCGGAACTTTTTGAACGCCCCTCGTAAAGCCAACAGGTTTTTTTTTATATTTTCACAATGTCAGTTAACTGGCGTAACTTCACGTTTGGATCATTGAAAATGAGTTTGTGGAATTTTTCGGACGTTTTCTGATCTGGTTTTGGTGTCTCTACGCATGAAGTTAGCAAATTAACGTACAACAACTCGCCAACTTTTGAGTAGTAGTATCATGAAATTTTAACACTCTCGGCAAAAAAGCCAGCAAGCGCCAAAATTCTAACGCTATCTCCCCGGGTTAAGCTCGGGACTTTTCAGCCCATGTGTTGAGCGCCAGAAATGCGCCCGTAGCCGGCAGAATGAGGCGACTGTCGTGTCTCTCTCTCTCTCTCTGTCTCTCTCTTCTTTTTTGCCGCTCCCCAATCGCGCCAGGGATAGGGATACACATTTTTGAGAGAAAGTGTGCGTCTTCTGACGCTCACTCTCCTGGGTTTAGTAACTTCGGCCGCGCTGCTCTGGATGCTGGGCGCTCTGGAAGTTGCTCCTTGAACTAGCCGAAAGAAGTGCTTCCGTGTACGAATTGCCGAGTGAAAGCTCCGGACGTACCTCCGACGAGAACGGGCCGAGCTGGAGAGGAAGAGGCTTAATAAAACGGACACGAACCGTGCGGCCTGGAGTCAGTCAGCAGTAGTAGTTGGCAGCTTCCGCAGCATCCAATCCCTAGCAGACTTTAGTGGGCCCCGCGCCGCAGTCCTGTGTGGTGTGTTCGGGTTCTTCCTCTCTCTCTCTCTCTCAACTCTCTTTGAGTTGTGTGTGTTTATGGGGGAAGTGTAGTGCGTGTCCAACGATACTAACCGTAGCAGCGTGCCCTGCTAGTGCCCACTGTGACTCGTTTGGACGTGTGAAAGCAGCTCAATAGCCTAGAATACTGCCAAGGTCCACCAAGGAGCTGGGGAGTTTGTACGAATTGGGCTAGACTTGGGCCACAGCGAGGAAGTCGCACGGAGCAAAACACACCACAGAGACTGAGACGTCAGGAAGGGAAGGCTTCTTGTCCTGGACCACTCCAGCCTCCAGCAATCCAGCAATCAACAACAAAGTGGTACGAAAGCAGTGTTTTTTTTCGCCTTTGTTGTTGCGTGGCCAGGAATAGTGCTCCGCAAGGGAATAGCGTAAATGGGGAACAACGCTCCCACAACATAAAGAAAAGCTCTCGACCCGAGTGCCGAGCGCTCTGTGCTGGTGGTGGTGTGGTGCTGCGTCTGCCCCAGACAAAGCTTCGCAGCGTATCCTCGCTCACCGCACAATATTCGAAAAGCAAAACAGTAGAGTCGAGCCAGTCGGGACCGTCACTCAACCATCATCGCATCGGTGGCCATAGGAGACCCACCTAAAGGTGTGTTTGTGTGGTTGTGGTGTTTGTGAGTGTCACCGAGTGGCGCTAGGAATTGCCGAGGGCGACCGAGTCAGCCGTAGCTGGAGGATGCTGAGGATGGAGCCGGATATTGTACCGGGTCGACGGGCCGGTGGCGTTTTCTACGGCAGGTTGTCGCTGCTTGCTATCCTGATGCTTCCGGCCACTGTCCTGGCCCTGCCGGATGCCATTCGGATCGGTAAGTCGCACGCACGTTTGTTTGACCACCAACAGGTAATGGACACGGGCATAATCTTCCGAAGCGCAGGGATCTGGGACAAGGTGAGCTGAGGGTTCCTCGGAAATGAAACGTCGCCAACAGCAAGTAACGTATACTTTCTGGTATACAAACACCTTCCTAGAGGACCCGTCGTGGAAGATATGATACGGGTAGCGAAGCACGTATCTGGGCATTATAAATTCTGCGATGTTCTACGCGAGAGCGTCCGGTTCTTCCGAGAGTGGAGCAAAGGCTGTGAACCCCAACGAGTTGCCCTGTGTGTGAGGACGATCGAAACGTAAGACCGAGGCCGAGTAGTGGAAAACCCAACAACCACTCTGAAAGTAACTTCCTGCGGAAACGATATTGACGGTTAAGCGAATGCTGCTGCAGCTACAGCGTGCAAGACAGAGACGGCAGCGGTACTGTACTGGGAACTTTCATTTCTTTTGTTGTGTGGCGAGATCTTGTTCGCGAAGACTCCGGACTCCCCCCCGTAATGTCCGGACATCCTTCACCTTCCGGCACGGTACCACGGTGATAAATTGCTCTCGCTGGCTGTTCTGTCACCGAAAGGCAAACCCGGCCCTACCGGCCGAGTCCTTCGCACATTCGGTCCGCTAACGGTCGGGTTGATGGATGGGGGTTACTATGGTTTCGGTTCTTTCCGCCGTTCCACGCAAGGGTTTGGGGCGATTATTTGTGCGTTTATTGTCACCACCGGCAATCAGCGACACCTGCCAGTGGAATGTCCTTTTACGCTACGGTGAGGTTTTCTTCCCTGGGACTTGTATTTCTTACGCATAGACTAGAGACACTATGGTGTTGGGGTCGAGAAGATTGCTTGAATGATTTCAAAGTTGAGAAAGACTAACCAAGTATCGCTTAGTACCGTAGCGTCTCACCTATCTTGGATCCAGCATGAGTACTCACCGTGACACTAGAGCTTCCCGAAAAGGTTTCCGTCTTGGTTCGTCCCTACTACTCGGTGCGGTTTTGCGTACGGTCCCCACGGACTACTAGACATGATAGGCTGCCTCCGTCTCTACTTCTGCCAGGCTTCACGACAAAAATTACAACAGAGAAACACAAACAAGGTGATTTAGATGCGGTCAGAATGTTCCTAGGAATTCTTGTTTTTCGGTTCTCGAGGACAAGGCGTCCTCCAGGTGGGGGAATAGGAGTGGTGATGGCTGGTTGGACGAGATTTATTGAGTCCCATCGAGGGGGCGGATTGATGTAGGGGGCTGTTTGGTAGTACAGCGCAAACTCTAAGATAGCCGTGAGTGTTTTTGTTTTTCCCTTGCGGTTCTAGACATGTAATTTGCCTAAACAAGAATGACCATAAGCCGATTCTATTTTCTAGGCAGGTGCTGAAAGAGCTTAGAACTCACTTGGAATGAACGTCACGGTGTACACCGAAAAGATGGCTCCTTGAACATTGGTAACGGAGCGAAACTTTTGCAGCTCTTAACAAAAAAGGACACCCTCGAGGGTGTTATCGTGTTGCCAAAAGGCATATCACAGATTGAATTACGACAGCGTGGGTGTAGATTAAAACGGACGCTTCACACGGTCTTGTCAGTACTCTAGCTTTGGTTACCTTTTTGCCAGGCCATACGCTGAGCAGTCGATGCAGGCTCGTAGAGGACCTCAACAGAATTGGCATGTCCAGAACTCTACCTGTCGGGGAATCTGAGAAACTAGGCCTTGGAACCTGTCGTGTGGAAACGTTGGTTATTCTGAGAATTAGGTTTACACTTTAGTCTCGCTATGTGCTCTGTCTGCTTTCCCTTTAGCTCTTTCTCTCTCTAGTCACTTTAGCTGTCTATTTTCCCTCTTGTTTTGCGCAGGCGGACTGTTTCACCCAGACGACGATCATCAGGAGATAGCGTTTCGATACGCGGTCGAGAAGATCAACTCCGACCGGACGATACTGCCCCGATCGAAGTTGCTTGCCCAGATCGAGCGCATCTCACCGCAGGATAGCTTTTTGGCTTCGAAGCGTGGTAAGTTCGTCGCACTGGCGCTGAGTATCCATAGCTCATCGTAGCGTCTGGAGCCGGTTCTATTGATTCCATTTCCTGCGTTCTCCACAGTGTGCCATCTGCTAGGAGTTGGTGTGGCCGCCATCTTCGGACCGCAGTCATCGCACACCGCCAGCCACGTACAGAGCATCTGCGACACGATGGAGGTAAGCCAAACTGGACCGACCAAGTGTTGGAAAAAATCAAAGTAAAGCAAGTATTCTACGCCGTTCGTGCGTGGCCCCCAATCTACGTCTGTATCGGAATTGGGAAATGACAAAACGGTGCTGGGTTGTGACATGTCTCATTCATACCAGCCAATAGGCTTGCCCGGCATGATGGGCTTGGAAACGCCGTACAAGGCGTGACCGTAACGTAGCAACAGCACCTACGTTGTTACATTGTAGCAACAAACTAATGATATTTCGATGCGACATTGTAAAACATGCACCGCCCATTGGGACTGTTTTCTTCACACCACCCATTTATCTCTCTTTCTCTCTTTCTTCAAGAAGGAATATTATTAATTTTTATTGGAACGGGCCACCCGTCCTATAGCGGTCCTTTGCTGCATTAAGGCGTGTGAGAGGTTCTACTTTCATTGCGAAACCGGGGAATTAATGTCAAACGTCAGGCGCGATGGGGGTGCTCACAGTAATTGAATTTTTATCACTCCACTCCAAGATGATAACACGTTGGAATTGCAAAAACTCTTGCTCTTTGCCAATCTTGCTTATCGTTCAATTTTTGCACACATTGGTGTACATTTCTCATCAACTTCGCTCGTAAAAACACAACGTTACAGTAAGCAACAAAGCTTGTTGCCAGTTGCGATTGCCAAATAGAAAGAAGTCAAGACTCGTTTCTTCTTCCCTTCTCGACCTCCGTTGACACCTTTGTCCACAGATTCCCCACCTGGAGACACGCTGGGACTATCGGTTGCGGCGTGAAAGCTGTCTGGTGAACCTGTATCCCCACCCAAGCACGCTGTCGAAGGTAAGTCCTCTCTGTAAGTAGTCGATAGCGCCTTCCCAACTCTTGCTCTTGCTGTGCTCTTCCTTGTGCAGGCGTACGTCGACCTGGTCGCCGCCTGGGGCTGGAAGTCGTTCACCATCATCTACGAGACGAACGAGGGCCTCGTGCGTATGCAGGAGCTACTGAAGGCGCACGGTCTGTCCGACTATCCGATCACCGTGCGCCAGCTGAGCGATTCCGGTGACTATCGGTAAGTCGAGAGAGAGTGAGAGAGAGAGAGAGAGAGAGAGCCAGCAGCGGTACACACTTTCGAGCAATCCACTCGATCAGTGTGTCGGTGTCGAGAAAATTTAATTTGCAAATTATTTGAAACTCCACCTGCAACCTGTCTGGTAGTGGGGTGTGGTTTGTGGTCCCCGGCCTTGTCCCGGCATCGTCATCCCTTTGGGAATTTGCCACCCCGGGGGTCTCCGGCTCCGACAAATTGTGGGTATTTTCTTTATACATTGGGCGAGAGAACGGAACTTCGGCTCAAGTTCTGCTCCCAGGACTCGACGATGGCTGTGAGAATTCTGTGAGGGTGTCAAGGCTATGACGTTGACGAGACGTTGGTTGACGTTAAATTTATATGAATTTACAAATTGAAATACCCAGCGGTTCCTCAACGAGCCGAGTAACGAGCCGAGGTATGATTGGGGTGTTTGATCGCGTGATGGTTCCAATTCTTTCGGCTCAATCGCTGCGTCCCTTCCGTAGGCTCCTCTGGTATATAAAATACTTACTCGAAACTGCTCGAAAATGTGGGCTGCTAGCCGAATGTGCCAGCAGGGCCCAGTTTGGGCTGAGACTTGATAATTGATTTGTACTTTCATTGCGCCACACAAAATCCCAAAACCCCAGGCCACTGCTGAAGCAGATTAAGAACTCGGCCGAATCCCACATCGTGCTGGACTGCTCGACCGAGCGCATCTACGAGGTATTGAAGCAGGCCCAGCAGATCGGCATGATGAGCGATTATCACAGCTACCTCATCACTTCGCTGGTAAGTAGTACCGTAGCTCTGCCGGATGGTGGTGGCGTTGGGCATCAGCGAAGCTCTGTCACCGAAGCGTCTGCCCCATACAGGATCTGCACACTATCAACCTGGACGAGTTCAAGTACGGTGGCACCAACATCACCGCGTTCCGGTTGGTAGACCCGGAGAACCCGGAGGTAGCGCAAGCGATCCACAACTGGACCATCGGCGAGACGCGGCTCGGCAAGAAGGTTGACTTCAAGTCGGCGGTACGTACAAGCAATTTCGTTTTACCCTTTTATTCCTTTCCCTCAATTACTTCATTCGCTTTCGTCCTTATTCGGCTCACTCTTTTGGGGGGAACAACCACTAGGAGAACGTGACCATAATTAAGGTAACCCTATTTCAAGAGTTGGGGTGGGAGAGACCGTTCTTGGACCTCAGATCTAATGTGTAGTGGCTCAATTGCCGTTTACAGGCGGAAACGGCGCTGATGTACGATGCGGTGCACCTGTTCGCCAAGGCACTGCACGACCTGGACACCAGCCAGCAGATCGACATCCACCCGCTGTCCTGTGACACGCAGGACACATGGCCCCACGGTTACAGTCTGATCAACTACATGAAAATCGTATGTGCTATGTGAAATCGGGCTAATCGCACACGCTAACGAGCTGCTCTTGTCCCGGTAGGTGGAGATGCGTGGCCTGACGGATGTGATCAAGTTTGACCACCAGGGCTTCCGGAGCGACTTCGTGCTGGACATTGTCGAGCTGGGGCCGCAGGGTCTGCGGAAGAGCGGCACCTGGAACTCGACCTCGGGCGTGAACTTTACGCGCACGTACGGCGAGCACCAGAAGGAGATCGTCGAGATCCTGCAGAACAAGACGCTGATCGTGACGACGATCCTGTCCGCGCCGTACTGCATGCGGAAGGACTCGGCGGAGAAGCTGACCGGCAACTCGCAGTTCGAGGGCTACGCGATCGATCTGATCCACGAGATTTCGAAGATTCTCGGCTTCAACTACACGATCCGGCTGGCGCCGGACGGTCGCTACGGGAGCCACAGCAAGGAGACGGGGTAACTACTTCGGAATTCCAACATCTTCTCTCTCTAATGCTCTTACATTCACCAGCGAGTGGGACGGCATGATCAAGGAGCTGCTGGAGCAGCGGGCCGATCTGGCGATCGCCGACCTGACCATCACCTTCGACCGGGAGCAGGTGGTTGACTTCACGATGCCGTTCATGAATCTCGGCATCTCGGTGCTGTACCGGAAGCCGGTAAAGCAGCCGCCCAACCTGTTCTCCTTCCTGTCGCCGCTCTCGCTCGACGTCTGGATCTACATGGCGACCGCGTACCTGGGCGTTTCGGTGCTGCTGTTCATCCTGGCGCGGTGCGTACTACTTCATTGGTTTCACCACGGACACACGGGCCATTACATACGAACAACCACATACACACCTACACCCTTTCCAGCTCTCCAACCCCTTGGTAGGAGTCCTCCAGAAAGTGTGCGAAGTTGGGAAGGGACACCTTCGTTTAAGTCAAGCGATCCCGCAGGTCTTATTTCAGTCAAGTCTTATTCAGTCGATTCTAGCGTCATGGACGTGGAAAAAATTCCCCGGTCTAGATTTCGGCTTAGGCGATAAACTTTGTTTTTGTCACATACTTGATAGTAGCACATCACATCGCCTTCTTTCTCTCTCTCTCTCTTTCTTTCATTCCTGCTCGGACTTTCACTTCTCGGGGTTAACCGGTTAACTCGGCTCTGTCCTCGGCCGACACCATCAGCTTCACGCCGTACGAATGGCCAACGCCTAACCCGTGCGATCCGCACCCGGAGAAGCTGCAGACGCAGTTCACGCTGATGAACTGTATGTGGTTTGCGATCGGCTCGCTGATGCAGCAGGGCTGCGATTTTCTGCCGAAGTAAGCCCGTTTTTCCCCCGGTCTGGAAGGTCCGGTCCTGAAATCCTTCCGCAATCTTTGAGTTTTGTTTCTCGCGCCTGTTGATTAGATGAGAGTTAGCTGAGAGCGAGCCGAAGCCGTTGGTCCTAGTGTCGTGTGGTTTCTTTCTCCGTTTTGGCTTGGTTTGATTTTGCAAGTGAGCGGGCTTTCGTTTTGTTTTTGTCACAGCATCGCGTTAGAATTTTTTTTTCCCCGTTCTGTAGTTCGTGTTTCTGTTGGTGCATTCACACGTCCTGGTCCGGTTTTCTTTTTGTTTTAGCGAGTGTGTGTGCGGGGAGCTTTGCGGATGTTAATTCGTCCTAGTTTCTTAAGGGATGACTTACTGTCGAGGTGATGCCGATTAGTGAGTTCCAAACTGTCAAGAATGAGCTGAGCTTTTTTTTCTGTTCCGACTTGAGCACGATAAACAAACACCGTGGAACGGCACTTGGCACTGGAGAGCACTGAAGGGAGTCGGTGCAAAACAAACAGTAGACCGGCTAGGCCGAAGAATGATAAGCCTGGCAATTTCCTATCCAGTGATAATCCGCCCTCCGAGAACTCCATTCACCGCGTGTTCAGCTTGTGTCGTTAAGTGCAGTTGCGTTCCCCCTCCGGTTCTCAGATTATGCGATTGATTGAAAGCCCTTCTTGGAGCTTAACGGCGGAAGTTTTCTCCGGTGAGAGGCGTCACCTAAATTTAAATTCAATAAACGGAACAACCGGATCCCAAGCGAAATCCCATCGTGCATTGCGTCGCGGCTTTTCGTGGACGCTCTAGGGGGACCTAGCGGAAGCAGCTCTCTCGGCTTGGAAAATCTCAACTGGCGGAAATATTTTAATTATTTGCCAACGCGAGGCGATTGCTTCCGCCGCCGCCACCAACTCTGGAGGTGCTGGTACTGGGAGGTCGGTGACGATAACTGGATGACTTCGTAATTCATATTTTCTTTTCTTATATTTTTTGCTTCCAATCTCCAATCAGTTTGTTGTTTGCTTGCGAGCACGTGCACTTACCTTTGCTTACATTTACTTCATTTACATGCACTTACATTTTGCTATGGTTTTATTTTAGTTTTCGTTCTATTGTTATCACTCACTGGTTACCGTTTTGTTTGTTACCGATTTTCCTTCATTTTCGTCCTTAAATTTCTTACTCCTTTACATTTTGTTCAGTGCCTTTATTTAGTCATTTATTTCACAGTGTACTTGCGATTTTATTTGTTCAAACATTCTTTCGAGTAATGTTTTCTTTTTGGGTCACTTTTGGTGTCGTTTATTCGGTACGACATCAACAACCATCAGTTTTAGTCCCTTTTCGGTACCACTGCCCAGTCCTGTACAACCACAAGTAAAACAATCCCAAAATCACCTACACACCCACACACGCACACATCGAACCGATTCATGGGTTGAACCACCGTGTCCACCGTTCTGTTGCCAATCCACTCCACTCCCCGCTCCAGGTTCACCCCGTACGAGTGGGAAAACCCGCACCCCTGCAACCGGGAGCCTATGTTCCTGGAGAACAGCTTCACGCTGCTGAACTCGCTCTGGTTCACGATCGGGTCCCTCATGCAGCAGGGTTGCGATATCGCCCCCAAGTAAGTGCCGCGCCCGTCACCTTAACATTTGTGTTTGTGCGCTTTCTTCTGTTGTCTGAGTCGTTTGTGCTTTTCGACACCTACTTCCGGTGCCTGCTCATCTCCGCTACTAATGCTCTATGTCAATACTCGCTGTCTCTCTGTTCCGTAACACTTTTCCTCTCCGTTTCTCTCGCTCTCTCTCTCTGTCTGTTGCTCGCTTTCTGTCTCTCGCGCGCTTCGAGTAGGTCTTTGTTGTTTTGCAAGGACCTCTTCGTGTCATTCATACACGCACACACAAACACACACATACATGACTGTGCATTAATCAATCCATCATCCCATAGCGCGGTCGGCTCAATTGTAGATAATCGAAGAATACTTCTCAGGCGTTCGCAAGCTTGTTTTGTAGCGTGTCTGAAAGAGACGCGAGAGAATTAACGAGAAAGGAATATGAAGATGAGAGGAAAGTACTCAAGAAGCACGAATCCTTTTCCCGGAACCGGAACAGCACTTACCGGAAGCACCTTGCACGGAACGCGCGTACGCCGCTTGCGTGCGCTCCGGTGCTCCAAAGGGAAAATTGGGTAGTTACGGTCCATACGATCAGCAGCGCCTAAAATGCTGCAATCTGGTGTTCGAAACCGTAGCTGAGTTTTGCTCCTCCTCGGTCGCTTGGCTAGCGCCCGTAACGGGCTCGGGTAGAATGCTCCCTACGCACGTGTAACGTGACCCGTACTGTGCGTTACGCCGTTCGGTGTAACGGGTTCCGGCATATCGCAAAGAAGCCTCGCTCATCTTGCCCCCCCCACACATCCATCGCACATTTCGTTCCGATTAATTCGTGTATCGCTTGCGCCGCCGCTATATTGTTTTGTTTTATTTCGGTGCCACTTCTGTTGCTCGGCGTTACGGCTCGCGACGATAGGGCGATATCAGCAAAAAAGAAAAGCAAAAAAAGCGTTAGGCGCGTATAAAGGGTTAGGGTAGGTCGGGCCTCTAATTTCGTCCCCGTTTGTTTATCTTTTCTTCCTCACCCGCGCGTAAGGGCCGTCTCGACTCGGATGGTGGCCGGCATGTGGTGGTTCTTTACGCTGATCATGATCTCATCGTACACCGCCAACCTGGCGGCGTTCCTCACCGTCGAGCGGATGGACTCGCCGATCGAGTCGGCCGAAGACCTGGCGAAACAGACGAAGATCAAGTACGGGGCGCTACGGGGCGGCAGCACGGCCGCCTTCTTCCGGGTAAGTCGCTGGGTCACGGTCAAGGTCTAGTTTCGCGATCCGTTCATGGCTGTTGCTTGCGTTGGTTTGGTGGTGTCTGCTTGATCTGGGCCACAGGACTCGAACTTCTCCACGTACCAGCGGATGTGGTCGTTCATGGAGTCGGCCCGACCCTCCGTCTTCACCGGCAGCAACGTCGAGGGGGTCGAGCGGGTGGTGAAGGGCAAGGGCAGCTACGCTTTCCTGATGGAGTCGACCTCGATCGAGTACGTGATCGAGCGGAACTGCGAGCTCACCCAGGTCGGCGGGATGCTCGACTCGAAGGGCTACGGTATCGCGATGCCCCCGAGTAAGTATTGCGCGGGCGAAACGGGCGTTGACTTCCGGTAATAATCGCGGCTCGACTGTTTCAGATTCACCCTTCCGGACGGCGATCAGTGGCGCGGTGTTGAAGCTACAGGAAGAAGGAAAACTCCACATACTGAAGACCCGCTGGTGGAAGGAGAAGCGAGGCGGTGGATCATGCCGGGTAGGTGTACGAACGATCAGTGGATCCGGTGCTCACGCTCTCACACTCGCTCTCTGTCTCCCTGTCTCTCTCTATCGCTGTGTCTGTCTGTTATGACTAGGATGACACATCAAAGTCGAGCTCCACCGCGAACGAGTTGGGGCTGGCCAACGTAGGCGGAGTGTTCGTCGTGCTGATGGGTGGCATGGGCGTGGCGTGCGTCATCGCGGTGTGCGAGTTCGTCTGGAAAAGCCGGAAGGTGGCCGTCGAGGAACGGGTAAGCCCCATTCTGCACTGATCCCGGGCATTTGTTGGAGCTGGCAAAAAAGAAGTCCACGATTGGCGAGTAGGGCTGTAGAAGCTGTGGGAGCGAAGCGAAAAAAAACCGAACGAAGCATGAAGAGTGGTTTTCGAGGCAGGTGAAGTGTTGTGAGGGGTATGCTAGAGGATAGAGCCGCAGGGTCCATATCCCTGCTTGGGGTAGCGTAGTTGATTGATTCTTCAGCGTACGTTCTCTTTTGCCATCGCTCCTTTCGGGCCAGTTTTTCACATCTTTGTCTTCTCTCTCTTTCTTTCTCTCTCTCTCTCTTTCTTCCTTTTCTCTTTTGCTGCTTTTTGCTCTTTCTCTGTGTCTTTTTCACGGTTTGTTTTTTCCTCTTTTCATCTTTCTGCTATATCCATCTATTTTCTCGTTCCCGTTTCGCTCCGTTCGAGCACTTTTCCTGCTCGCCTGGCAGGAACCGTATCAGAAGAAGCAACCCAAGGAGTGCACGTTCGAGTAGATCGGGCATCCTTCATCCCCCCCCAAAGCCCTCCACGCGCCCAGAATTTTCTCTTGCTCCTCTTTCTCTCTTTTCTATCTTTGTTTCGCTGTGTCTCTCTGTCTCTCTCTGGAGTTTCCTGGGGCACCGGCACCGGCGAAGACTAGTTCTAGTGTCCGTGTCCGTGTAAACCTCTGACCCTCTCGGAGCTCGGAGCTCGCAGCCCGCACTTTATCTACCTGTCAACCTACACCCTCCATGACACCCTTCTACACAACGAAGATGACGATGATGATGATGATGATGAACGGTCTAGGGTTTCGTAGCGAAGCCAACAAATGATTACCAATCGATGACCAATGCGTTTGGCCGTTGCCTCCGTTTTTTTTGTTTTTTTTTCGTTTTGCGATCGGACCGTCTGCCGGGGGAAAACATGGGCTACATACGACCATCCTCTCTCGAAGCCCAGTCTATTCATATCCACACCGATCCACACCGATCGCAATCAAAGCCAACCAGCCAGCTCTTAAACGTTGTAGAACACCAAGACTCGGTGACCAGCAAAGCGAGACAGGTCACGGTTGGTTTCGATAAAATGGCACTAAGCGCGAGAGAGAGATTGTGGAAGTGTCAAACTTGTATCATAACAAACTTTTAAGTATGGCCAGGTAACAGGTAGACGATACAAAACAAGAAAGAAAAAACAATACCAGACCGTATGCTAACGGGAACTAGCTGGAGTTGGAGGCAAACCCTACGATATGAAATAATTCAAAACTGTGTAATGTAATGCTCAGACGGCGGAGATGGCACTGAGGCAGGAAGCTCGATCACCAGGAGTGAAGCAACGCATGAACGTCACTATACATTAAACCTTTTTTGTATAATGATCGAAACGAGTAATATAAAGACAAAATACATGAGGGGCAACACACAAAACCAAAAGGAATGGATTGAGAATGAAATAGGCAGCACATGAACGTCATCTCATCGTGAGATTGACCATCTTGGAATTGTTTGTTTTTGTCATATTTACTTATCTGCTAGACAGTAAACGGAACGGTAATAAATAAAAAGCTGAAAATAAGCGTTTCGAGCGTTCAACATTCAACACCCCACTGCAACCAATTACGGCGAATAGCGAAATCTTCTCCGCCGATACTGTCTGCGTTGTGCCCAACCTTTAAAATAACACGTTTCATCTTCCCGGTCGACACCACAGCACTCTAGCTCTAGCTACCTATTGCCGCCGTAATACCCGCATTGCAGCATCTAATTTCCACTGACTCCGCCCAGACATCCATAGGTCCCGTATATAGAACGAACGAACGAAAATAATAATACAATCTACGGATGGATACCCAGACACCGCGGAATCAAAGGCCACGCTGACTAGCCCTAGCCAAGAAGCGCACAGCCAACGGCCAGACCAAAACACAAACTTAGTCGCAAAATAGCACTAGCGCAATAGCAACTCCAACCTGTTGGTGTTGCGCCTCCATTTCGACACGTGCATCAACCACCGGGGGCAGCGATCGATGAATGTCTGGACAACACGTGTCCCGGTACATTCAGAAAAGGTGCTAGCTGCGCTGCGGAGTGCATGCAGATTTTGGCTGACGGAGTTGCTCTCAGACGTTGTCGAGATGTTGTTGTTATGTTATTACAGAGACTTTGGACGTAGTCGAGACGGTCGGACAACAACGAACAGCTGCCCCTTGGTCAACGATCGGCTCCGTTGTGTCGAAGAAACTCTGCCGACTGCTGGTAGGTGAGTTAAGGTCACCGGTGATGCGGTTCTTCCCCATTCTCTCTTTCTCTCTCTTTCACTCTTCAGCCCAGGAAAGGGACACCCGACGAGTGAAGAAGCCTCCGTGGGCTCACCAGGCGTCTCCACGAAGAAGGTCGAGCAGTAGGAAGATGATAGACACCAGACATCTGATCTGACTTTGATCCCGGATATGGCAAAGCCATTCATTGACACTGATATTGTCGCCGCAATCAAAAGGTCTTGTTGCGGCGCACAAAACAAAGCGTATTTCAACAGCAAATGAATTGGGCTACAGTACAAAGTAAAATTACTTTAATTTTTTCAAAAATCAGTTGATTGAATAAAAAAAACAGAGGCAACACTTGCGGATCAAATTGATCAAACTCACCTAAACACCAAAAGTATTGACGTACTTTATACAATCGCCAGGTATTATTGTAGACCGGTATGTTTCTTCATTTAACTTGGCGAGTTCTGTTGAATTACATAGGGACGTTGTTTCTACCGTATTACAGGCTAAAGAAGGAGATATAGAATGTGCCACCGATTCATCGCAAATCGATCAACCTGCGCAGCGCATACGGATGATCTCACGGATGAGTCACATGTTAGGCCGTACTGGTCGGTTCTGTACACGATTACAAAAGTCAACCCCATCGGCATGGATGGATAAAGATGTGGATTATTTTCTAAATGTTTACTTCATTACTTCGGGCTGGAATCGCACTGGAATAAAATCGATGAGTCTGCTAGTTCGTTCAGCCGAAGCTGTGTGGTAAACATCCCAGAAGTGCGCAACAGAAAATGCCGGAAGTAGCCGGTGACGGTGATGTAATCTCCAGGTGCGCTCGGTGGACGCCACTCTCTCGAGCGTGTGTTGAGAACGTCACCATCGTTTTGTAATGGTAAACATCGACCATCCGACTGCGACCGGGCCATAAATTATCAAAATTATTTAAACAATGGAAAATCTTCGTGACACAATTCGTTGATCGCTCTGCATGATTCGAGACGAGATGTTTCGGGCACCGTCGACGATTTTTTTATGATCAGCGCGTTTTCAAGTGGTTCCACCACCAGAGCCAGGGCGCAACCCGAGCCAAGGTGGACTGCGCGCTCTTGAGATCCGAGCAGCACATTTTCGTTGAAGGTGTTTTGCCAGAACTGCATTTTCTAGGTTGCTTTGCCCCAAAAACGAATGCGACATTCGACAAGTCGTCATTCGTTGAATTTTTTGTTCATTAAGTAGAGAAGTCCCCGAACCCAGCTTTCGAGGTTCGATTTTTCAGGAACAACCCAACACACTTCAGTTAAAATTCAAGTTTATTTAATTTGACTAGTTGTGAGTTGTGTTTGCCAAACGCTGTTTTAAAATGTATGTAAGCTGCTATTTGATTTCTTTGATTTTTTGGATAGGGCATATGGGAACACCTGAACGGTTCATACGAAGACGTCTAATGTGTCCATTAATCAGTGCGATTTTTAAATTTTCCTGTTCACGTCCAGTTCTGCGATATTTCGTTTCGACGGTTTGCTCTGATTATGACTCACTTTCTGTCTTGATCGCCCCTCGGGTTTCTAGTTTTAAGTTTCTCCTCTGTACGGAGTTTAGCATTAAGTGTCAACTAAATCTTGTGGCCCGTTAACGGAATAAATAAATAACCAGAGTCTTGTAAAATTCGAGTTTTCTTTTGCTTCGATGAGTCATCTGAGCAGAGTACGCTTCCATAAGATTTGCGGAACATTCGTTTTCTGCAAACGGTGAGCCACAGGTTGTGTTTGTCGTTTCCAACGTATGGGCCAAGGCCAAATTCATCGCCTTCCGGCGCGACCACAACGCGGAGATCGCCCGACATCCGATGCCATACGCCGAGTTTTTAGGGCGCAAGCGGAACAGAATGGGAAGAAGGGAGCAGTTGCCGGTAGATCGTGCTGTCTCGATCGGTTCATCGTCTTGGACATATTAATGGGTGTGGAACTTCACCTGGCTATCATCAGTAAACGATCGTGCGCTCGAGAGAGAGAGAGAGCGATATTGGAACAAAAATGATGCACGATCAGTGCGGGTGGAGTGAGATGGTACGATCGCTCGGCTAATGGCGGGCTCACTCGCCATTGCTTCAATTCAGTATGAAGCCACCACCTGCATTATCGATCTTCGATAGAATATCTTCGACAAAAATGTTCCTCTCAGTTCGCAAACAATTACCAATAAATGCTTTTGTCAAAACGTGTTATTTCATCATCACTTGTTCATTTATGTCACATTTATCGTTTACTCTTAGTCATCTATTAGATATTTTAATACTATTCATTATTTTATTATCTATATTAGTTATCATTACTATAACGGGCAAATTGAATTTGAAATATGAAATTTCATGTTCAAATTTATTAAAACGGGCAAATGAAATTTGAAATTTGACATTTGAAGTTTTATGTGCAAATGTCAAACAAAACATATTTTTCTAACATCACACAACCAATGCCTAGTTATGGGCATCATTTGTTAGATCACATCAACAAGCAATGCAAAGCATCAACAAATTAATTTACTGCGCCTTAGTGTTGCTTTGTTCATCCTTTAGTCAAACTCCAGAACGCGGAAAATGTATTCGGTCCAATGTTTTACAATAACAGCACAGCGGTGACATTAGATGTTTAGACCATTCAATAAAATCGAATTGCTGCCGTGCTCCAGTATTTGGTTTCTACACCAAATTTATAAAGGTATCCCTTTTTTTAATAAAAATATTTCATATTTTGATTTTGGTCGAATTATGTATTTAAACGGTTACAAATTGCCAGGCAGTGTCGACCAATTGTCAGAACAGCCTCGTACCGGGTGCGTAATAAAATCGTGCATGTTTCGATTGTTAGCCAAGAAAATAGAATTTAGCTCGTTTTCCTCATATTACTTGACGGAAGATCTGTTTTCCCTGTCCACTACTGCCTTATTTTTCTCCGTTCACTTTTCATTCTTTAGTTGGCGGCTTTATTGAGCCATTAATCCGCCTGACGAAAAAACAGAAAAAAGCGGTTCACAAATTTTCAAACGAGTTGGAAAAGACGTGCTAAAGAATCACCGGAACGAATGTTGCATGGTGTCGAGATCGCGTTGACAAATTTTCATTTTTTTCGTTTCTGACGCATTTCTCATTTTCTCGACCGCTCGGGACTCGGCAATCGAAGAAAAAACCCAAAGCCCGCAGGGTGCATGAGCCCTACGAAAATTATGTACACAACGCTAATCCATTTATGTCCACAAGCAACGGTGTTGAGTAAATCAGATGCTATAATCTGCGATCGTTGAACATAATCCAAGCAACGCAAATCATAATCACTCAAAAATCAAAGACGCCAATCACGACAGAGTCCTTTCCATACTGCCTTTTTATTATTTCCATAAAACCACAAAATATCAAATTACGTCTTTATGATTAAACAGTATAGCAATGGTTTTGAAGGCTCGCTGTAACATCGCTACGCCGAACATTTCGAGATTTGCAAAATATTTATCACACTTTGCCAATCAACAATCAGTCTAACACATGATAAGAAAATAATCGCGTATTAGTGCAAACGAGGACACACTAAATAGGTGTTTCCATTGCCAAGAAGTGTTGTGTAAATAATGCTGTGAACCCGAAACATAAACGGGCAACATAAATGGGACGGTTTGTTAATTGTTTGTTGCAAAGAAATATAGTTGGGGCAAACATAATTTGAGCGTAGTAAATGAAACAGTCCTCCAATGCCTTTTGACGGCCAGTTTCGTGATATTTCGTCTCGACGGTTTGCTCTGAGTATGACTCACTTTCTGTTTTGATTAACCCTCCGGTATATAGTTTCAAGTTTCTCCTCTGTATTGAGCCAACTAAATCTTGTGGCCCGGTAAGTGAATGAATAAAAAACCAAATAAGAGTCTCGTGTAAGTCAAGCTTTTTTTGCTTCGATGACGCATCTGAGCAGAAAATGCGCTTCTAGAAGATTTTCGGAACATTCGTTTTCAGCAAACCGAAAGCCACCAGCTGTGTCGTCGTTTCCAAAGAATGCGCCAACGCCAACGTTGTTACAACAAAAGGTGGAGGATTCGTCGTCGTCGTCGTCAATTTTTTTCTTCCCCCAGCTCGACCACGACGCGGAGATCGCGCGCGCATTTTCGCCTCTTACACAGTTACACGACGCCCAACGCCATGCGCCGAGTTGGTTGGAACAAGAAGAAAAAAAGAGAAAAATGGAAAGAGAAAGAGTGGATCGTTCGTTACATCGCCTTACACACCTACACTTACAAGCAACACCGTCGTGCGCTCGCGAGAGAGGAAACTTTAAGCTCGGTGCGGTGGATGGGGTGGATTTGCGCACCTCACATTTCGCAAAATAAAAAAGAAATCACCCAACGGCTGGTTCCAACGTTTTTTCCTAACGACGGTTCTGGCTTTTCATAGTGCAGATTAAGTTACGAAAAGCATCATGCAACATTTGGAATATTGTTATAACGTTCTTTTCGATGCGCGAAATAGCAAAAACATTTCATTACTTTTTCGGCCCATTCGGTTCAGTTTCGGCTTTTCCCAATCCAAGCAACGTATCGGCTGTCCTGTGCCGGCTGGCCCTTTTGATTGTGTTAGAGCTTGCTGCAATGGGCTACGGGAGAGACACAAAAGCATCCCTCGTACGGAAGGGTTTCTACTTCCAACACATGCATCCAGATCCGAATTCGAAGCACAGAGAAAGTAGATCTATCGCTCGGACGCTACACCACCACAACGATGCTGTTTACCTATCCCGCAGCGTATACTACAAGAGTCGTTCCTCAGAATCCGTGTCCCTGAAGAACACAAAAGAACACACCGGATGCGGTCCAGACGCTGCGGTCAGCTTGAGGTGCGACTCGGTGGATACTGCGCCGTAGAGAGAGTGTGTTGCGTGTGTTGAGCCGAGTGCAGCATCTTTCCGTGTGTTTTGCCAGAACTGTACTTTCTGAGGTGCCGAATTGCCGAAAAACGAATGAAATGAAATTTGCTCCAGCGAAGAAGTCGTCCTTCGTGTGGTTTTTTGTTTCATGCTATTGAACCAACGAAAGTACGGGGCTTGTTAGAGAGTTCGTAAAGTAGAGAAGCCCGCGGCAGCCCACTCAATTTTCGTGGTTCGATCTATGAGACACATCTTCGGAAATCGTCCGCCAAATTATCACAGGAATCGCTTTGGCCGAAAGTGGAATGATAGTTGGTAGGGTGCATCGCGGGGGGGTGGGGTGGGATGGAACGAAGGGCATCGGGCGCGAAAGATCGTGCGCGGTGAAATTACTAACACCAGTAAAAGTAGCGCGAGCGCGCTAGCCGAAGAGTCCCGCCATCGGTAGAGAGCAGGAAAAACCTATGTCCCGTGTGTGAGGGTGGAGCGAGATGGTGCGATCGTTCGGGGGGATTCGTTACATCCAGCCGAGCCGAGAGAGAGAGCCGGAGGCGGTTAAGGGTTGGCTCAAGTCCCGATCTCGTGCCACTTTGTGAACGACCGCGGTCAGGAGAGAAGTTCCCAAAAAATTTCGTCTGCCCCCGTTAGTGTTCTGTGAGAAGTTTCAAGTTCTAAGTTCAAATTGTACCAAGTATTCTGCCAAGTCTGAAAGTGAAATCAAAGTGCGGAGTGAGATATCAGCCGGACCAGAGCTGCTCGTGATAAGTGACTAACGCGTGGCCCAGTTCGCATCGGGAACTTGGGATCCCGCGCAGGCTCAGGCTGACCGAGTGATTAGACCGCGAGTGAGCGTGGATAAATGATGGAAGTGACCTCTTTGGACATGCAAGCGGGCTTTCAGTTTTCGTTTAGTTTCAAAATTCCACTCGATCCACTCCAGTTTGTGGCCAATTTTGTGACTGAGTGGAAGGTGGGTGTGCGTTCAAACGTTGCGGAATCCGTGCGTGGACAGTTCGTTTCGATCATGTTGCTCGTTTTCCTGACCCTCTTACTGACGCGGGGGGTGGAGGGCGCACTCGAACCAGGATCGACCGTCGGATCGACCGTCGAACCGGATGGTATGACGCCGTACGGCCGCGGCTGGTATGACGACATTTGGGAGACCGTTCACGCCGTCACGCTTCCGGAATTTCCGAGTGACATCGAGCTGGCGCAGGCGGAAGCGAACCAGCGGCTCCGCCAGGTGAGCCGGCGCTTCCGGGAAACGGTCGACGATATGCGCAGTGCCAGTGGTGACCGTCTCGACATGGTGTTCCTGATCGATGCCAGTGCCAGCGTTGGGCGGCAGAATTTCGCGGCCGAACTGCGCTTCATGCGAAAACTGCTGGCGGACTTCGACGTGAGCCTGTACGGGACCCGCGTCGCCCTGGTGACGTTCAGTTCGCGGCGCCATGTGGTGCGCCACGTCGACCAGATCTCGGTGCCGTCGGCCGCCCAGGACAAGTGCACGCTGCTCCAGGATCAACTGCCCGCGATTCGGTACCGTGGCGGAGGCACCTTCACCTACGGTGCGATGACCGAGGCCGAGGCCATCTTCCGCGGCCCAACCGAACCCAAGAGGACGCAGGTGATCTTCCTCATCACCGACGGTTACTCGAACGGACGCAGCCCGCTGCCGGTGGCGAAGCGGCTGAAGAAAGCCGGCGTGCGCATCTTTGCGATCGGCATCGAGACGGGCAACGACGAGGAGTTGGCGGCCATGGTGACATCTTCGGCGCACCTCTATCTGGTCAGTAGTTTCGAGCAGTTCGAGCAGCTGGCCCGCCAGGCGCTCCATCACGACTACCGCTTCGGTGCGGCCGCCCCGGTCGCCAACGGGACCGTGTGCAATCGGCTGTGTGACGTGCGGAACCTGAATGCGACGGGCGGATGTTGCGATGAGCTGGCCGAGTGCGGTTGTAGCACCAACTCCGGACACTACCGGTGCTCCTGCAAGCCGGGTTACACGGGCTCGGGCCTGCGCGGGGAGTGCTATCCGTGCGCGAACGGAACGTTCTGGAACCAGGCGGGCGTGTGCGAAACGTGTCCCCATGAGCATCAAATCACCCAGCGGCTCGGTGCGCTGTCGGTCCGCGAGTGCGTCTGTCGTCACGGCTACCAGCAGAACGAGGACGGGCGGTGTCAGGCGGTGACGTGCGTGGAGCTGCAGCCACCCCCGAACGGATTCTTCGTGATGAACCCGAAACCGTGTGGCCGGGTGCTGAACGCAGCCTGCGGAGTCCGCTGCCGCCCCGGGTACGAACTTTCCGGAACGAGCATCCGCCTTTGTCAAGCGAACGGCACGTGGTCTGGGACCGAGGTGAAATGCACACGTAAGTACCAATATACCAACCGCCCCCACCCCCCTCCCACCACTCGAAAACGCAATCCTAAAACCCACTGAGCCAAACGCTCAGTTTTCAACCCTTGACTGCGAACTCGTCTACAAAAACGTTGGCCGCAAAGCTGACGGCCAACCATTTTGTTTTTTCGGGTGTAACGGTTACGAGAGGACAAGCATCATGAACAGCTTTTTCAGAGCTGAAAACTGAAAAAATGGCGGCAAATGAAAGGAGAGTTGAGCAACACTCGTTCCGCTCTCGGTTCAAAGCCAAAGGCTGAGGCTTCCGTTTCGAGATGTTTTGGAAAGCCTTATGTCAGAATTTTGCTTTT
Organism: Anopheles bellator; assembly: GCF_943735745.2. Taxonomy (NCBI): domain Eukaryota; kingdom Metazoa; phylum Arthropoda; class Insecta; order Diptera; family Culicidae; genus Anopheles; species Anopheles bellator. The sequence goes on along the minus strand of NC_071287.1, from coordinate 7,733,455 downwards.
TTTTTTGAGACACTTTAAGACAAAAATGAGACGAACCGAGGGTGTACATTTATCAAATAGTTTAATTGATAGTGAATATTATAAAAGCATGTAGCGTCAGACAACTTCATGTGGTCTCCTCGAAGTGATAGTGATAAAATGTAGTGAGCAGCACTTATTCTATTTGTTATTTAACTATTGATTATTATAATACTTTAATCATTTCATATTTTATTTTGGATTTTCTATTCATTTACTATTTTACTTATTTAAACGAGTATTAAACACCAGCGTAAAGGTAAGTACTTTGCAGTTGATCCTTTTCTACCGTCTTTCGCTTTCGCATTCGAAACCGATTACTAGATACAGTCACTTAGAACCCTACGAACGAGTCACTGCCATTACATTAATGACTGTTGTTGCGTCACTTTCAGATGTTTTGCACTGATAAAAAAAGCTTGTTTTTGGGAGGAAATTATGCCAAATTATTGCTCACATCACATTTCTACCTATATTCAGTACACGAAAATTTGTTCGAACGTGTTCGAAGCTACAAAAATCTCGTTATCAGTACCTTATAAGAATGGTTAAAATCGAATTATAAACTGTATTTACATGACAACTAAGGAGTTGTAAAAATGCTAGTTGTCTGGTAATGCTAACATTTTCTCTCAGTGTGTTGCATAGTG